>NC_136272.1:86464125-86764252 GCF_964187855.1 Myxine glutinosa | reverse complement strand
TGCTTGCGGGGAAAAATGGCCTCTAAAGGTGGTTATATATTTTTATATATATATATGTATGTATATATATATATATGTATGTATATATATATATGTGTATATATATATATATGTATATATATATATATATATATATATATATATGTATATATTTATATATGCAGTGGAACCTTGACTTACGAGTGCCCCAACTTACGAGTTTTTCGAGATACGAGCCGTCGCTCGGGCGGTTTATTGCTTTGAGATGCGAGCCGAGATCTGAGTTACGAGCTTTCGCCACCCGGTCACGTGGTTATCTTGCCGTGCAAGTACAGTATCTCTGCCGTATAGCGCTGCATTTTTGTTTTCGCATGTTGGTTATTTTGAGTTTACGCCACCAGGTGGGTTCTGGTCACGTGGTTATCTTGCCGTGCAAGTACAGTATCTCTGCCGTATAGCGCTGCATTTTTGTTTTCGCATGTTGGTTATTTTGAGTTTACGCCACCAGGTGGGTTCCGGTCACGTGGTTATCTTGCCGTGCAAGTACAGTATCTCTGCCGTATAGCGCTGCATTTTTGTTTTCGCATTTTGGTTATTTTGAGTTTACGCCACCAGGTGGGTTCTGGTCACGTGGTTATCTTGCCGTGCAAGTACAGTATCTCTGCCGTATAGCGCTGCATTTTTGTTTTCGCATGTTGGTTATTTTGAGTTTACGCCACCAGGTGGGTTCTGGTCACGTGGTTATCTTGCCGTGCAAGTACAGTATCTCTGCCGTATAGCGCTGCATTTTTGTTTTCGCATTTTGGTTATTTTGAGTTTACGCCACCAGGTGCGTTCTGGTCACGTGGTTATCTTGCCGTGCAAGTACAGTATCTCTGCCGTATAGCGCTGCATTTTTGTTTTCGCATGTTGGTTATTTTGAGTTTACGCCACCAGGTGAGTTCTGGTCACGTGGTTATCTTGCCGTGCAAGTACAGTATATCTGCCGTCAACTTGTTCAGAGTGCCGGCGATAGCTCGCCTTCTCTTTGTGGAAAACACGGTACTGAGAAGAAGAAGAAGAGGATGATGTGCTTGGATATAAAACACGCAATCGTCGAAAAACATGAGCGAGGTGTGCGTGTTGTCGACTTGGTGAGGCGGATGTGAAGGCAGCTGAAGATTTTATTATAACTGAGAAGAAGAAGAGGATGATGTGCTTGGATATAAAACACGCAATCGTCGAAAAACATGAGCGAGGTGTGCGTGTTGTCGACTTGGTGAGGCGGATGTGAAGGCAGCTGAAGATTTTATTATAACTTTTGCCGAACTGATAGAAGCCGAACGATACATCCCCCAGCAAATCTTCAACTGTGACGAGACAGGGCTCTTCTGGAAAAAGATGCCGAGGAGGACGTATATAACGGCAGAGGAGAAGAGCATGCCAGGCCACAACTTGTTCAGAGTGCCGGCGATAGCTCGCCTTCTCTTTGTGGAAAACACGGTGAGATCCTTAACATCCAACAACTAATGGGACGCAAACGGGGCGCCCAGTTTAGCGGTACACACATTGATGAATCACCCTGCCTGTGATTCACCCATGACAGGTTATAGCTGGGTCGGGATTCAAACCCAGGCTGGACAGTTTAGACTTTAGAGTCAAGTGTGCGTACCTCCAGTCCAGGCCATCCTGCCAACTTGTATGCTGCATACAGGTGAAATATAAAGCGCGAGATATTTTTATATATACTGTATATATTTTTAAAAATTGGTGTGGTTTTTGGCGGGCTGGAACGGATTAATAGCATTTCAATGCATTTTAATGGGGAAATTTGATTTGAGAAACGAGCAATTTGAGTTACGAGCTCGGTCACAGAACGAATTAAACTCGTAAGTCAAGGTTCCACTGTATATGTATATACAGTGGTACCTCGGCTTACGAGTTTAATCCGTTCCGTGACGGAGCTCGTCAGCCAAATCGCTCGTAAGTCAAAGCAAATTTTCCCATTCAAATGCATTGAAATGCTATTAATCCGTTCCAGCCTCAAAAAAAAAACACCAATTTTTTTTGTTAGGTGCTTTTAAATAACAAAAATGTACTTTATAAATAACAAATAATGTATAAACAAGCACGACCTCGTATATACTGTACATAATACAAGAGAATGTAAAGAAATAAACTGGTTTTATTAAGCAGAGGAGAAGAGCATGCCAGGTGAGGTGTGCGTGTTGTCGACTTGGCGAGGCAGTACGATCGTACTCCTTCTACGATATGTACGATTTTGAAGCAGAAGGAGTCCATAAAGGCTATAACGCCAGCCAAGGGCGTTACGATTATTTCAAAGCTCCGGACCTCTATCCATGAAGATATGGAGAAGTTGTTGTTTGTGTGGTTGAAGGAGAAGCAGCTCGCAGGAGATACCGTGACCGAGAGCATCATGTGTTTGAAAAGATTGAAACTCGGATATCGAGCACGGACCACGAGGTGTTTTTTCTTTTTTCTTAATCTCGGTTTCAGTGAACTTTTGCTCTGTGCTCACGTGTACTGTACCTGTACCTGTAATGGTACGTCAGAGGATGGCACCTGTTGTCATCATATTAAGTGCAAGATGTTCTGCATCGTAAGTTGGTACACCGTGGTCTTTCGGCGGTGTTTAAGCCGGCCGTCTTGGCTTCTGTCACCATTGGCATTGAGTCTTTCGATGTAGGTAGGTCGTTGTGTGCCGGTGCCTTGGCCGAATTCCTTCATTGCTGCATTGTTAGCTCACCTGGTTTTTTATACCACATCTTTGGTTATCGGACCAGCGAATGACGTCATCTCCTCCAAAGTATGGCTTATTCTCACTTGTCTTGGACGATCTTCTACTTCTAGCCTTCCACCGTGCATTTGGTGTCCACTGTACTTACTGTACAGTGCCTGGTAAAATTGATGTAATGGGTTTTTGACCGTCAACGCCATGAACCGTCATGAACCGTCATGAACCGTCAACCGCCATGAACCGCCATGAACCGTCAACGCCATGAACCGCTAACACTCAAAAGCCCATTTATCGCGCCTTATAAAGCAAAACGCAAACCGAAAGCCATGCCTCTCAAGCGAGGCGTGCTTCCGTGGTCACGTGATCCACAGGTGTAGCTCATTATACCCGCACGCGCGACACGCTTTGGCGGTCACGTGACCAGCCACTCTGGAGGCGGGGATCCCCGCCGATGACGTCACCGGCTGGAGCAAGGAGATTCCTCGCTCATGTATTTCGACGATTGCGTGTTTTATATCCAAGCAGAGATGCTTTCACGGCAAGATAACCGCGTGACCGGAACCGGAAGCCACAACCGGAAAATTCAAAAAAATAAATTTTTTGAGCTCGTACATCGGATCTCGGCTCGTATCCCAAAGCAACAAACCGCCCGAGCGACGGCTCGTATCCCGAAAAACTCGTACGTTGGGGCACTCGTAAGCCGAGGTACCACTGTATATATATATGTGTATATATATATATATATATATATATATATATATATATATATATATATATATATATATATATATATATATATGTATGTATGTATGTATGTATGTATGTATAAATAGTTTTTAATAAACAGGAATTAAATACCTGCGTGGGGCTTGTGTGGAAAATTCTGACTCAACCCGGGACTCGAACCAGGGACCTCCATCACTTACGCGGTGACAGCTCACTGCGCTATTGAGCCAACCGAATCGCCTCAGAAATTTTCCACACTTAACACTGCGAGCTTTATAATGGCCGATGACTTACGTGCCTGCTCAGCAGACCCTGGATGTGAGCCTAAGTATATATGCGTATGTTCGTGTATGTAGAAGTGCATTGGAGATTAACTCGTCGACAATTTTTAATAAAGAGGAATTGCATTCCTGCATGGGGCTCGTGTGGAAAATTCTGACTCGACCCAGGACTCGAACCAGGGACCTCCATCACTTGCGCGTTGACAGCCCACTGCGCTATTGAGTCAACCGAATCTCTTCAAAAATTTCCACAATCCGGGGTTGTCCGGATTATGGTTCAGTTGTCCGGGGTGTCGGTTGTAATCTTACTAGATTTCACCAAATGTCCGTCTGTCTGTCCGTTCGAAGGTACCGCAAAAACGGCTGGACCGATCACAATGATATTTTGGGTGGGTAATCCTCGGACCCCCTGGAGTAAAATAGGCTACATTGTTTTTCCAAGTTTTCCAATTTTCCAGTTTTTCCAAACACGATGGAATAATATTTACCAATATGAACAGTGATGTGGCTTTTGTTGAAATTCTACAAATACTGTTTATTCTCCGTACCAGGAGAGAGCAGATCGACTCCTGACGAACTCTTCTATATAAACGTGTGGCTCCGAAGTAACATGGCAGCGTGTGCAAAGCGACTGAGAAACAGGTGTAGCGGCCGCTTCCGTGTTACAGATTCGGCACGGGACATAAACGTGTGACTGAGAAAGACGTGTAGCGGCTGCTTCCGTTTTGCAGAATTCAATCTTTTTTCAAAATGGGCACCATGTACTGGTTAGATTTTGATGATTTGCGTGTGGTATGATTCAACGGATGTTTATATGAATCGTTTAAAATAAAAAAGCCTTCAATTTCTGATATTTTGCCTTTTCATTTGGGCTTCCCAATTGAAGCCCCGCCCATAGGGTGGGTACCGTTGCTAGTTTCCACAATCCAGGGTACGTAGATTTGCCATTAAATAGTACCCGTTCTTATTTATTGAATGTAAGCATACACAACTTTTCCATTTGAATAAGGAACAGTTGGAGTAATGTTTGAAGTTTTCTTTAAGTACTCAACATGTCCATCTTCTCTTTCAATTCACGTCTGGAGACGTTCAACAAAATTGTGCGAGCTCGTCCAAGGAGGTTGTGTGTGTGTGACCTTGATACACCAAAGCATAATGCTACCCCAACAAATCATCAAAATTTGATTCACTTTTGGAAAACTGACTTCTGCTTTGTTTTGATTGATACAAAAGCACCATAATGACTTTGGACAGAGGTAAAAGTCGAGGAAGTTGTTAGGTCTAGGAAATTAGATTATATTTGTTTTGGAATGAATATTTTTCTCTGTCCATAATGGAGGTGGAATGCCTTCTAGGCTGACGCGCAATCAGCTATTGCATACTGAAGCTTTATCATCAAATGGAGATTTCCATGATCCAGGTGGGGGGAAGCAGGTGAACATCATGGACATGTTGGTGCGGGCACGGGAAGCATTTCACCAGGTGAGCTTAATGGCCTATTGTGTTGCTTTTATTTGTTTGGTTGGTATTTATTTCCAAGAAGGTACAGATGATGCATGGGAAATGTCATTGCCAGTTTTTATTGTTTAATTGTCAAGTTATTTGAAGGCAACTTCTCTTTACTTTTTTTTTCTGTGTGCGCAGACTAAGCCAGAACACGCTCAAACCATCAATGGTAATGGCACAGTCAATGCCAAGGGATTGCTGAGTGGGACCGTGTCCTCGGAAATCCCACATTCAATGTTGCAGGTCACCACAGCCTGTCCTATCGCCATGGTAAGACTTTGGACAGTTAAATAGGTAGAGAGAGATATATGGATAATTTTGCTCCAAATACCACTTGATTGTCAGATACGATGGTGCCGTGGCAGCATACTTACTTTTGAGCCTGAACTTTAGCTGGGTGGTAGGCTTACGGGTTAATGTGGGTGGCTTAAGGTCCTGGTATCTTGAGTTTCGGCCTCTATAAATAATACCAGTTGAGTTGACCCAGCCTGTCATCTTTCCGAGGTCGGCAAAATGAGTACCATTGTACAGGAAATAAGCGGTCGCGCTCCCAGCTATGATGCAAACCAGGAGTCGTGTGCTTCACTGAATGAATTGATTAATTGTTCAATTTTTGTTGTTTAGTGTTGATTTTTCACTCTCTCAAAATATGTCACAAATTAGAAAATACAAGGATCAGGCACTCAACTACCTGCCTTTCAAAAAGCCATGTTCCAATGTGTTACATCACTTACTATAGCAATAGCCTTGTGGTCCTTTATATTGATTGATAAATTGCTCCAAGTGTTCCTTTTCACTGATAAACTTTTAGATTGGGCTAAAACTATTTTCCACTGACTGTTGACATCACCAGCCAATCAAATACTGCTGCTCAGAATAAGATATTACTGCGTCGAAGGGTTGGACTAGGTACCTGTAGCGCCTGGAGCTTTTGCTACTAATGAAGATCGCCGAACTTGCCAAATTCATTCTTCGTTCAATTGAGTGTTCTTTACCATACAAAACTCCAAGAATTGGTCCAATCTGAAGCCGAACTTGGCGGTGCAACACAGGGGAGGTAAAAGGCAGGAAAATGTCTCGCAATAAAAAGGTTTATTTTAATGAAATATGACATGGGAATAGACAAGACACAGAACCTGGACAGATCTGGCACAAGAGGCCAACAAAAGGGGGAGGTGAAGCACGAAAAACTGAACTTGTGTGCTGTAGGAAATAAAGCCTAATCCTTTAATGGATTCGTCTACTATTTGGTGTTAAATTCCCGGTGCCACAAGCCCCCACCCGGCCACGCCTGATTTACAGGAGATTTTGCACAACAATCAAACCCTGGTGTTGGCTTAGCGGTTCGGGTGCCGGCTTAGGATCCGAGGATCCTGGGTTCGAATCCCGGTCGATCGCTGAATTAACGCCAGGGGGGTTGACTCAGCCTGTCATCCTTCCGAGGTCGGCAAATTGAGTACCAGCTTGCTGGGATGAATGATCCCGGTGTGTACCCCGGTTTAGAATAGGTACAGCGTATCCCTGCGCATCGTAAGAGGCGACCAAGGGTTGGCGTCAGGAAGGGCATCCGGCCATAAAAACGTTGCCTAAAACAGGGAACCATGATTGTCATGGGGCCCGCAAGGCTTACCCCCGCTCTGGCGGGGAAAATGGCCTTAAAACGATCATTCATTCATTCATTCAATCCAACTCTGCCTCCACAGTGCAGGTTTTACAATACGACTCCCAACGATATTTTCGCTGTTCCAAGAGTAATCTAACTGATGTGGACATATGGACCGTACTATTCTTGATACAATCTAGCATTGAACACCCCCACTCCCACACCTTCACCCCACCCCCTTCCACACAACAATATTTAATTGTAGTTCATTTAGAAAACAAGCTTTTAAACCTACTCTTTCATGGTGACTTTTATATTCTGATGTTGACAGGATATGTCACAATTGCATATTGCTTTTCCTTGTTAAGTGTTGTAATGTATTGCATGTTCGTGCTTATGCACCTTGGAGATAACAGAGATAAACAGAATATTCAACGCATACTAATAAGAACATTTGGGAGGATATATTTTGTGTGCAGGCCGGATGCTTGTTTTTGTAATAATTTTAACGTGGTTATTATTCAGGAGGAGCCTCATGGACGCCGACTCAGCGTCTCTGCCCTATTTGGCCTGTGTGAGAGAGCACAAAGTCCTCAGAAAAAAGGGGTTGAAGGTGGCAGTAAACCTGCGGCTGCCCGTACTCTGACTTATGAACGAGCTCACGATTCCAGCAACTTAGCAGGAAAAGCACAGTCACAGACAACTCTTGGAGCCAACTATGGAATTACGAGAACTATTGAACGGGAAGGAATGCCCGGGGGTAACCTCCTTCACGCACTCAAGGTGGCAAGTGGACCTTTGCCCGCACCAGCTTCTTGGGCTCAGCCTGGTGGGCCCTCAATTTCGTCCTTCCAACCCTCAGCCTTATTTGCAGCTGGTGGGAGGGAGAGCCAACCCAGCACTCAGGGTAATATTGTGGCATCGGAAGCAGCTTCTCCCACTGACAACTCCTCTCTTTATCGTTTGCTCCAGAAACTACATATTGTTGGTTCTCCACTTTCTTCCGTTGGTTCATTGCATTCTCCTGCTTCATCACCTGCTTCAAGCTCGCTATGCCATCCCAGCTCGCTTCCTCCCCCGGGTGCCTTTGAAGTGCGGCAAGATCCCTTAAGCTTGCTTCTACCGCAGGTGAACTGAAAACTTCTGAGATTTTGCATGGACCTATGTCAGCATTTGTGTTTGCATCTGTGTCATATGAAATGGATTAATTGATCCAATCCAAACAGCTCCATATTATATTTCATGTTACCTGGACACATTTTAAAGAAAAACCCCAAAGTTTTAACACACAACTCTTTTTTATTTTTTTAACATACCCCTGGCGCTCACTTGGTAGAATCAACGGCATGCTGCACTGACTAAAGGTATTTTAAACCAATTTCAATGGTTGCTAGAAGACAGGGCAGCATGTAGAATCATACTAACACAATCATAAGACTTTAAACAAAGAAAAAAAAAATACCTATTTTGGGGGGCAACCCCTCCTCCCCCAACCCAATATACCTCCTAAGACCACAATTTTTCGAATGCCTTGAACAAACATTGGTACATCATGGGTGATTAAGGTTATAGTGAAGTTTCATCGAAATTGCATGTGTAGTTTCTGAGAAGAAAGCAAATACCTATTTTGGGGGGCAACACCCCCTCCCCCCATAGACCCCCAAAGGGGCAGATTTTTTTTTTTTTATTGCTTTGAACAAACTTTAGTCACAACACAACAAATATCAGTTGTGCCAAATTTGGTCGCAATCCCATCAGCGGTTTCGGAGAAGACAATAGATCTTTGATCAGGTGCATTAATCAATGTGATAAGCATAACTTACAAAGAGGTAATAAATACCTCGTATTATTCGGTTTCCTTCAACAAAAAGACCTCGATGGCAGAGGTAATAAATGGAGAGACTGTCTGGTGTAGTGTGAGATAAGAAGCTGACGAAGAAACTTAAGATGAAGGTTTATTAAAAACAAGACCAAAAGTCTAACAGCGGTGCAGCCGGGCTTGTAAAATATTATAAACCACAAACACATATGATTAGTTTTTTAAACAGTCGTTAATGCTGCTTATAACATTAAACAAAGAAATTTTGAGGAATATCGACATCTATGAGGTAAGTTTTACTTACAGAACTGAGCGAAGATCTACTGTAATCTAGATCAGACCCCACAAGGGTTGGAGGTGTGCTCATTTACAAAGCAGCTAGCTAGCGCTTGCCAAGCCAGCCGTTCCTTAACGGTTTTGAATGGAGTGCTTGTTCGAATGCTTAAACCACTTGGCAATCTCTCCACAAGAACCTTGGTAAATTAACAAACACCCAATGTTATTGAGACCCGACCATAGATCGACTGTAATCTATATACCCCAAAGATGAATGGCCCTTCCTGCCACTCCCGTAGTGAACGGGTGTACTTGTAAATTAAAATGTCAGTCGGTGCAGTCAGCCGTCGTAATGACATCATAGACATAATGACGTAATGGACACAAAACTGATATATTTTAACTTCCAATAAGTTTCCAGTCACTACGAAGGGATTCGTGTTATGATAAGATTTACTATAATATTAACGTTACGTTGTCATTATTTCGAAAATGATATTACTATCAAAAATCCGAGGCGAATTCCTTACTTCCTCGGTTATTAATATTCGTGGTAACAACGCTCATCACTGATCATGAACCATATACCGCTTCAATCCATAAACTTTCAATTCACGACATTGGCATTAAAGTATTATGGCTATATTTACTATATTATGATTATTACTATTACGAAAACGATACTACTGAAACGATACACCACTCACTACTGTGTATAGAAAGAAAAGAAATTATGTGTAAAAAATTCATTATGAAAAAATGTGTAAGAAACCTGGGCTTGATTTGTCTGAAGTGGTCCGAAGGTGTCATAATGCCTAAGGCCTATATGTACCGTATTGTTGGAAGAGACCTAACGCCGATGCTTTCGATATTTGATGATCACTTTAACAATTATTGGTTTGTTTGTGTTTCACACTGAATGAAAAGCGTAAAGGTAGGCATGGCGATTGTGATATATGACAGGTTCGACGATATGTTCGGCATGAATGGCATATAAATTAAAATGGCGGTGTGTGGAGAGTCAGCAGCCGCACCGCCGTAATGACATCAGACGTCATCACATCACCCTGTCATGTGACCAGATTCTCAGCTCTGATTGGTATACGTTTGAGGGGATATATATATATACATACATACAAACATACATACATACATACATACATACAGACATGCATACAGACGGACAAACACTGTTCTAGACGGCTCTGCCCGATGGGCTCCGCTGTAAAAAAAAAAGTGATTAGACCATTAATTTACTCAATGAAAATTTGGGCCTTAACCCTTTGAGTACTGGATTTATTTTTTTGATAAAAATACCTCCGGTACGGTGTTAATTTGGCATTTTGGTATGGGAATGCAACCACGTACTGACGATCTATTTATAGGTATAGTCGATGACATGTAGGAACGTCATCCGTACACAAAACTTTTTTGCGGGTTGCAGCACTGGACGTCAACCGTACTCAGAGGGTTAAGGAATAAAGAGGAGAAACTGCTAGAACAGACAGAAGTGCAGATGTTGCGTTGCATTATAGTGAGTGTCACTTATAGATAGAATAAGTGAAGTCAAAGGAGGGAACTAGAGGGAGTCAGGATTGCTAATGTCACCCAAACTGTAAAAGAACAAGAGCAAATGCGACTGTCACCAGTATGCCTCCACATAGTCCCACAATGGGTAGATGCTCTCGTTCACCGTCCTAAAAATAAACAAGTTTTATTTAAATCCCTTCAGCTGTTTTCAATTATCACATTTTCACCAGCCATGACAGGTTTCACATTGATCGGTGAAGCGGTTTCAGAGAAGTTATTTTTAAAAATATTGGCTTTTAAACTAAAATGGCTGCCACACCACGCGACATCTGACCTTAAAAAAATATGTACACTGCATATGTATGTGTCGGGGATCACATTTGTGAAGTTTCGTGTTGATCGGATAAGGTTCGCTTTTCTATTCAAGATGGTTGCCAAACCACGTGACCTACACCATCATTTTCAAGCGATATGCAACAGTGGTGTTAGATGATATTTGTAAAATTTAGCATCGATAGGGTAAGCGGTTTAAGAGATATTATTAATTAATATTTTCCTTCAATCCAATATGGCTGCCGCACCATGTGACCGAGGATATTTTTGTGATCAACTTTTAATCACCATGCCTAGTCAATGACACATGTAACGTTTGGAGTTAATCAATTTGGTGGTTTGGGAGAAGATTTAAAAAAAAAAAAAGGTTTTTGGTTAAATACAATATGACTGCCAAACCATGTGACCTATACAACAAACAACAGGCATTTTAAAGGCCATTTTCCCTGCAAGAGCGGGGGTTAGCCTTGCGGTCCCCATGACAATCTTCTCCATTTTGCCCTATTTTCTGCATCTCCCCTTGTTAACCCCCTTGCCCGCATTTCTTCTTCCACCATCTTTAGCCAAGTCTTTCTCGGTCTTCCCCGTCCTCTACTGCCTTCCACATTCATTTCCATCACTCTTCTCAACCAGTCACTTTCATCCTTCCTCAACACATGACCAAACCATCTCAAACTGTTTCTCTTCATCATAGGTCTGTCTGACCTATGATGTCATAAATTTAATATTTCAATACAAATGGGTCATAGATCGTGTGCATGCAATTTCAGATTTTTAGGATAAGGAATTCGATTAAAACATTTTTGCCTGGTATACCACTTCACCTATGATGTCATCATTATCATGCTTTTGTTCCCCCTTGGGAGTACTTGACAACGTGGCAATTGTCTAATTTTTCCGTTCAGCGGTTTCCGAGAAATTATTTTTTAATTATTGATGTTTAATCCAAGATGGCTGCCATACCACGTGACTTATGACGTTTCAGTCATAAAAACATTCTGCATAGGTGTCACTACTACCCTGAAAGTTTCGTCTCAATCAGCCATGTGGTTGCTGAGAAAAACGAGGTTCAGCCCGTACGGACGGACAGACAACCCAAAAACATAATGCCTCCGGTCACCTTCGGGGGCGGAGGCATAAAAATGCTACTGACACATATTACAAAGTGGAAAATCAGCCACAAGTATAAAATCGTTAAAGGAAACAATAGCAGGAAAGTAAAGTAGAGGGAGACGGAAGCTGAGCTGGAATTTACAATATGGCAACGGAAGGATTTCAAGGTGCCCACGCAATGGATAGACTTCCGAGGACGAGGACGATAGATAGTGGAGGACGAGGATTTGAGCAGCTGGCCCCAACTTGGAATAAGGCTCATTGAGTAGTGGTGGTGGTGGTGGTGGTGGTGGTATTGTTCGTAGCAGAAGGAGGACGAAGAAGATTGAAAAGAAGTTGCATCTGCAATCTCCTCCTCCCTCCACCCGCCGCACATTAGTTTAAAGTGGCCTCTATGGACGTGTAGCTGTCCGAAAACCTTTGAAGAAAGGCAACCAATGGAGAAGGCTGAAATTGGCAGTATTACTGAAACGGTGGGATAAGTAAAGCTGGAAGAAGGAGCTTTTTACAGATTGGTCCAAGTTTGAACTGTTTGGCAATAAATCAGTTACGGTTTGTTTGAAGGCAGGCCGGTAGCGGTATAGCAGTCACTGTGTATAAACAGCGACAGTGAAGCATAGGGGTGGATTCGTTAAGTGTGGGGTGTCGGACATTTTGCAGAAAATTGTAGATACACCAACTGCTGACAGGGACGTGCAGCCTCTGATCGATCATGCCAATAGGACTAGATCTTATCGATGATGCCATCAATAAATTTATTTTCCAACACGACCATGACTCAAGACATTCAGTCATTTTGGTGAATGTAACATTCACAACTGGAATGGCACTCGGCAGAGTGCATACCTCCGCCAGGCTGAACAGTTTAGGGTTTGTATCCCACTGATGGGCCATATCTGGATTCAGACCAGAACCAAAATCTAATCGGCTTGTTCTTGTTGCCTAACCAACTCATCATCCATAGTTTTATCGTAAGTCATCCACAACTTTTTGAAATATCATGCTATATTTTGTTTTTGGCTATATCACTCTGGTGAAGAATGACTTTAATTCTTGGATCCAGATCTTTTTTTTGAGATATCCTGTTCACAAACAGACAAATGAAACATCACTCATAGAGCGACACATGGCAAAAGAGAACAAGTAGAATGGCACTCAGTAGAGCATCCTTTTGACCTCACAAATAATTGGTGGTTGAATTCCGTGACCAGATATGGAAATCGTCTTCAAATTTGAAGTTCATCGGATGAAAATTGACAATTTGAGAAAATTTGCCTATGTTGGCCTTTTGGCCTATGTTGACCTGAAAAATAGTTGGTGGTTGGTTTCAGTAAGCTGATATGCAAATCCGATTCAGATTTCAAGTCTATCGGATGAAAATTGAGTATTTTAGAAATTTGAAAAAAGTGGTTGACCTTTGGCCTATGTTGACCTTTTGACCTCAAATATATATAAGATTTTGTCAGACCACGAACTCTAACATTTGGTGAAGTTTTCTGAAGATCTGTTTAAAATTATGACCTATAGGCAAGTAGAAGTGAGCGTACAGACAAACGCACGCAAACACACCAACCGGACTAACAAACAAACAAACAGACAGACAGGGGGTGAATACATAACCTCCATCCTTCTACCTTCAGTGGTGGAGGCAATCACAGATTTATCTTGCACAAAAATGCAAATCTTATGCTGATTGTATATTCTCATTGTGCTACACTTTTGATAGGAAATGTACATGAAGAAATGCACTTTGTATAAATGTGTAATATGGATAATGTGTTCCTGCAACAAAGACAGAGTTTATCATTAGGATTTGGAATCTGGGTGCTTTGAGTTTACCAAATGTTTAAACAAGTCCCTTCATGTGAATATTTTGTACAATTTCATGTTCTATTGACAGGGTGGATAATTTTTTTTGTTTTTAGTAAGTTCCAAGGTTTTTGTGGAACTGATGTGTGGGTTTGATCAACTTTAGCTTGGAAAACCTTCACTCACCATTGGCTACAGAAACATGGAGGCAGGGTGAAGTGGATGCAGTGAGCAATAATTGTGTTGGAGACGTGATCTGTGAGCTTATTTTTGCAAACAAAGTTCAAAACATCTTGTGGTCGTGCCAACTTTTGAAGTCGTCTTGCAATGGCTCGCAATTCAGTTGACGTCCCCAACGAATTATTACATCGAACGCCAAATAACTCCGCCCCTTTGATATTTTTACCTTCCGGTCGTGCACCATTGGTTATCCCCTGGACTGCTTGGGCCTGCGACACGGACACGCCAATCGTTGCCAGCAGTTTTCAGGTGACGTTTGTGGTTCTTACTTTAACACAGGGGGCTGACATGATAGCCAAGAGCCCTAGATCTAGATGTACCCACACTCCCCTCTTGGTTCCCATGTTCATGTAGGGTTGTTTGGGGGAGGTTTGCCTTAAGTCTTTCATGAACCGGCTGACCAGGCCTGACGTTTGACAAAGGTTAGGGCAGGAATTTGTAATTTGGCCAGGGTGCTGGGAATAGATTTCCTACTCTTCGCGAAGGACACCGTGAGATGCCGGCAGGTGGGACTCTCAGTTTAATGTCTATCTGACGGACTGAACACTGATGCATCACCCTGCCTGTGAAACTCCAGGATGACAGTTTACAGCTGGGCCGAGATTCAAACCTGGGCGAGACAGTTTAGAGGCAAGTGTGGGTATCTCTAGGACATCCTAGACTCATCTTCATCAGTGAACCTTGCGGTGTACACTGCTCCTTTCCTATTCCATCTCCAGGCGCTGCATGATGTCATCGCCGGGCATCAAGGGTTGGCCGGCGATCACGCTTGCCTAAAGGGAGTACTCAGTTTTGCAAGATTTTTGAAGTGTATTGGTCGGTTGCGTTTGTTTGTCTGTCTGTCTGTCTGTCTGTTTGTCACCGGCCTATCGGTCACATTTCTAAACCGATCGTCATGAAACTTCACCAAGTTGTGGAGGTCGTCACAAATAAGAAGCCTATTGATTTTGAGGTCAAAGGTCATCTGGAGGTCAAGTTTCTAAAATCGCCATTTTTAATCCGATGGACTTGAAAATTGAACAGCATTTGTATATCGAGTTGCTAAATTGGAAAACAAACTATATTTGAGGTTAAAAGGCCGAAGGTCAACTCGAGGTCATACTTCCAAAATCAATTTTCATCTGAAAAAAAACCTCAATTTTCATCCACTTGACTTGAAAATTGAACAGCATTTGCACATTGAGTCACTAAATTGGAAAACAAACTATTTGAGGTCAAAAGGCCTCAGGCCTCAGGTCACACAAAAAGTCAAACCGACACACAAAACACAAAAAACAAGGGGAGCGGCAGATAAGATGGGGAGAGAGGGGGAAGGACCCAAAAGAGAGGGGGAAGAGGGGGAAGGACACAAACACAACATTTGAGAGCAGGGACATCGGGAGGACTTGGGGGAGAGGTGGGAGAGGTATAAAACATATGAACACTGCAAGGACTCTGGGGTGAAATTAGCCGGGGTAGAAAAGATCAAGGTTTTGGATGGGGGAAGATAAGAGATGGTGGTGAACAGCTGTTTTAAAGACCTGGAGGGAGGAGTGAGATTGAAGGGAGTGGGGGAGTTTGTTCCAGAGGCGGGAGAAAAGGGGAATGAAAGAGTGAAGGTGAGCAGAGAGCCTAGACTTTGGCAGTTTAACCATAAGAGGGTTGCAGGCAGATCTTGTGCGACCTGAAGGAATATTGGGGGGACAGAGCACAGAGAGAGCTGGGGGAGCAAGGCCGGAGAGGAGTCGGTAGAAGACAGAAAGACCACCAACCTGCCTGCGGTGAGTGAGTGAAAGGCCCTCGGAGTTGACTACATCGCAGGAGATTCCAATGATTCTGAAGAATTTTCATCTGAAAAATCATCAATTTTCATCCGATTGACTTGAAAATTTGCTGGATCAATGGCAACCTTTTGTGTGGGAGGAGGGTGGATTTTTCAAGCATCATGCTCTGCATGACATCTTCTTGTTTTCTTGTTTGTTTGTCTGTGTTATATGCCAGCCATCTTTTGAACTGGGAAGTGAAAGTTTCGGCACAATCGTGAGCACTTGCTTTGGATAAAACGGTATTTTTATTTTTTGATTAATCAATCAATTGATTAATTACTTAATTATTATCGATTTATTAAGTACTTATTTCTTTTTTTTCTCATCTGGGCAATATCTCAGGCACCTTTTGAGCAAGGAAGTTGATATTTGGACATGACAGTGACCAAGTAATTTGGCTAAAAAGGATATTTTTGATTTATTAATTCATCAATTAATTGATTGTTTATTTAATATTTTTAATGAATTACTTGATTAATTTTCAAAAAACTACAGATTGAGATGAAGCAGTGGTGGTTTAAGTATGCTATTAGCCAATTGATTAAGGAATTAATTATTTTACGATGACTATTTATTTTAATTACGCATCTTATTATAATAGATCAAACATATATGGTTATGTATGTTTGTTTATATGCGACCAAAACGTGAATTCTTCTTCAAATAAAATTAACACCCAAAACACAGTCCGTGAACTCTTAATTACGTTTAGACTGCTGAGACCCCTCAGACCTTTGATGACCCTTTAAGTTCCCCAAGACCCCTGAACACCCAAAAGACCCCGAAGACCCAAAATATCCTCCAAGGCCCAGAGGATCCAAAATACTCAACAGACCCTTAAGACGCAAAACCCCATGAAGACCCAAAAGACCCCAAAGACACCAAAATGGTCAAAGAGGTGCGTGGAGCACGCCGAGTCATGCTAGTTTGATCAATTAATCAATTATTGTATACTGTTCCCTCCCAATTCTGTCTCCATGTGCTGCACAGCAGAATCGCCGGGCGCCAAAGGCATCCCGACGATGTTGCGTTGCGTGAGGATATGTTATTTATTTATTTGGCATGTGGACAGTGGACTTTGAATGTAGCGTTTCTTGGTTGCTTTGGTTTTACCCTTAAGCATAAAATGAGTGAAACAAAACATTTTGAAAAATTTGAATTCTCACTTCAATTTAAATTGGGAAACCAACTAGTAATGTTGGGAAACCAACTAGTAATGAAACCAACTAGTAATGAAACCAACTAGTAACATCACAGTAATGTTGTTTAAACTTTCTTCAACAAGATGATTTGTAATACCGGATATCATCAGGGTCACTGTAGTTTACACATTAACATAAGAGAGAATTTTTGTCTTTGACCCAGATATACTACCCTGACAGAAACCATACTTAGGGTACCCTGAAGCAACATGCAAAGTTTGGTTCAGTCGCTTTTTCGTTTTTAAAGGATATATAAACTGTTACGTATTACCTCCCCAAACCCCTCAGTCTGGAGCGGTAATGCGGCAGAAAGATTTGTATTTTTGAGTGTACTAATAAACCATGGTAAAACCGCACCAATGCACTTGTAGAACAAAGCAAGTAATTTTATTAATAACTCTCACATACACAATAATAACACGATGAAATAAAGTACCATGAAAATGTTACACATCAAATGAACAATACATTTGATGGTACCATCATTCCCCAATGCTCTCAAAGCAATAAACTAATGACATGCCAAACGTGAGTGGAATGTAACTTTCCCCAAAGTCCGTGCACGAATCTCCACGCGGGGTGAAGGTCGAAATCATGCAGAACGGCAAAACAACAGGCAGGTATTGGTGTGGATGAGGAGTTACGAGGTGAGATGTCGATATGGGAATCGAGCCGATATGGAAACCCCCACGGCCCTCCACACGGTGAGGTTGATATGGGAATCCCAATGACAAAACAAGATGCACCAAGCTGACAGCCTCTTCGCAGACAAAATGGCGTATCGGCCTGTAATAGAGGCGCTGGCTCCCTCCATCAATGACTCACATTTGGTGATAAAACCTGAGACGCAGGTTCAATTGCACTCACAATATATGACGATGTCGCGGGCAATCCCTTTTACGGGAAGCCTCAACTCATTCGCGACCAATATCAAAAAAGTCTGCTCTCAGCCTCGATGCGATGCACACCTGTCTCCTCCTCATGGCCGTCTCGTCCTCTCCCCTTCTCTTCTGGTTTGTTTGCCGCGGCTTCCTTTTCCTTCACAAACACTTATTTTCACCTTTTACTAAAGTCATCTCCGCTTCATACAAAAATCTTAATAACATTACCTGAAACTAAAAATCCTACAAATATATAATAACAACAAAGGCAGAAGTGACGGATCCGTAACAAAACAAACAAGCAAGTACACAAATTCACTTTTATGGGAAAGATTTAGGGGGTTTCTTTCAGGATATTTTCTCCCCGTGACCATCACTATTGTAAACTAGAACGGCACTCAGTGGAGAGCATACCTCCGCCTGGGTTGGCCTTATCACTCAATGGTGAAGCATCACTTAAAAAAAATCCACTAGCCGGATCCAGGTTCCAAATCTTCACCAAAATTGAATCTATTCTTCCTCGTCACACACACAACCTGTCCACCAAGTTTCGTCCAAATCAGTCCATAACTTTTTGAGATATCCCACTATGTATCGTTTTTGTCCCTATCTCTCAATGGTGAAGAATCACTTAAGAATTTAAATAATTCTCATATCCATATCCATATTCAGATCTTCACCAACATCGAATCGGTTCTTCCTTGTCACACACACAACCTGTCCACAAAGTTTTGTCCAAATCCGTCCATAACTTTTTGAGATATTCTGCTACGTCATTTTTGGTCCCATTTCCCAATGGTGAAGAATCGCTTAAAAAATTATTCTAGCCGGATCCGAATCCAGATCTTCACCAAAATCTAATCATTTCGTTCTTGTCACATACGCTACCTCTCTGCCAGATTTCATCCGAATCCGTCCACAACTTTTTGAGATATCTTGTTCATGGACAACGGACAGACAGGGGTGAAAACATAACCTCCATCCACCTTTGGTGGCAGAGGTAATAAAAATACCTGCTCCATGGGTGAATTTAGGTCGTCTTGAACTCGTTGGTAATGAGTAATTTTCGAAATGACCAAATCGGCCCCAGATTGCTCATGCGCAGAAACCCCGAGTGACGAAGTAAATAGGCGAGGCATGCACATGTTTCATGCCTCCCAGATGAGGATTGTTGAATGAAACAACAAAAAAAGCTGAAAGTACAGGGTGTCTCAAAATAGATGGAACCCATTAACATGATAATAATTTATTACTCAGACAAGAAACTCCAAAAAAGATTACATTTCCTGGAAGCTGATATGATAACAATTAAAAAACTGAAGATTTGAGGTCTCTAGCTCAAAGGATACATTTATTAGAGCACATGTTCCAAATGACCGCCTTTGCGCCCTAGACACACTTGAAACCGACGAGCGAAGTTGTCAATCACCCTGACACACTCTTCCTTCCTGATGGCACGAATCTTCTGGGTGATGGCCACTTTCAGTTCAGAAATGGATTGAGGACGATTCTCATACACGTGGTCCTTCAAGAACCCCAGAGATAAAAATCTGGGGGGTTCAGATCGGGTGAATGCGGAGACCACTCGAGTTCGCGGCGCCTGCTGATCAGCCGATCAGGGAATCGGTGGTCCAGCCACTCCATCGTGATGTTGGCTGTATGTGGAGTTGCCCCATCTTGTTGGAACCATTGCACATCTCGATTCACGCCATGACGTCTCCCAAGTCCCCTCCAGAACTTGTTGAGCACCACAATGTAACGCTCCTTTGTGACAGTGACTGCCTCCTCGTCTGCGTCTTCAAACCAAAACGGCCCGATTATGCCATGTTTTGAGATGGCCACCCAGGCCATGCATTTCACAGAGTGCAAGGGCCTCTGAAGCACCTTGTCTGGGGCTTGTGTGCCCCAGAACACATTGTTCTTGCTATTGACATGCCCACAGAGCAGGAAGTGTGCTTTGTCGCTGAACCAAACATCATCAAGAAAGTCAGGATCCTCTTCGATCTTGTTCTCGAACCACCGGCACATCACAACACGTTTTGCCATGTCAGCTGGTGTGAGTTTATGCTTGATCTGGATCTTGTATGGGTCCAGCTGAAGATCCTTGATCAAGATTCTTTGCACTGACGCACGTGAAAGACCCAGCTCTTGGCTACGTCTTCGGATGGACTTTTTTGGGCTCCTTCCGACAGAATGTCTCACCGCATTCACATTGTCAGGAGATCTTGCAGTCAGCTTCCTGCCAGAACTGGGTGTTTCTGCCTTCTTGTTGAGGTTGTTTACTGATCCAGTGGCTTGAAATTTGTGTGCCCAACGATAAATTTGGTTTTTCTGGGGATAGTTGTTGAAGTTGAACTTCCTGCGAAATTTTGCTTGCACCGTTTTGAATGATTTCGTCTCCAAATAAGTAGTGACGCAAAATATTTTTTCCTCCTTTGTCCAAGGCATTTTGATTGATAATTATTAGTTGTTATGGTCTCCTCTCTTCAAATCTGAAAAAAAAAGAACAAGAACATTAATATTGGCAGAGTATTATTAGCAGTGACATGGGTTCCATGTATTTTGAGACACCCTGTACTTAAAAGCTTACCTGCGAGAAAGGGGTGTGCCGCTGCACAATGAAACAGTTGGATACCTTCCTTATCAACTCCTCCAAAAGTTGATATGTTGCAGTCCGTCTTGCATAAACTCCCGTGTACGCCAGTAGAGGGAAAAAGCAGGTTCTGGCTCACTTCAAATTTAACATTGAAATCAATGGGGGAAAAGGGAAAAACTTTTTGACTCAACCCCAAGTCCTTTTTAAAATCCCCCCTATTTCTCCCTTCCTCATCTTTGCATTAACAAAGGTTAAATACTTAATTCTAAAATATCCATATTTTCATTGTACTCATATAGAGAACCAATGAATATTTCCTCCTGATTAAATTTAGGAAATAACCTAATTTTCTTAAAAGCAGAATCGCCATCTAGAATATTGAGAAACAATATGTTGGAACTTTGTTCTTGGTACAAGTATCGTTGTTGAGCCAATATGAAATGTCAAACTTCTCTTAATGATCTTGTCTGAGCCCCTCCTGAGCCACATATCATTTTAAGATAGGAGTAAATTATTTTCCCCATTGATTTCTTGACGACTACTTTTTTGCCTAATAAATGCAATGTTTCAAAGCACAAAAGACAAATTTCAATCAATTTCCTCATGCAAGAAGGACGAATGAATGAATGAATGAATGATCGTTTTAAGGCCATTTTCCCTGCGAGAGTGGGGGTTAGCCTCATGTAACTTATGTATCATTTTTGGTCCCATTTCCCAATGGTGAAGAATCACTTTAAAAATTATTCCAGCTGGATCCGAATCCAGATCCAGATTCATGAATGAATCTGAATCCAGATTCATGTAAGGATACTGAAATATATTTCACTGATGTGGAATTGAATAAAGATGATGATAATAATTTTTGGATTTTTTTTTTTTTTTTTTTTTTTTTTATGGAGATAAATTTATAAAATAAAATTTATGGAGATATATAGCAAACTAGAGGAGGTAATGAAAGATGTAAAAGTATCAAAAAATAAAACTCTTTTTACTGAAGCTTTCGAAAAAGAAGATAAAACTATTAGCTCGAAACACGGTGAAATTTCAATATTCTTCAATAACCCCAAAGATGTTGATCTTCGAGAAATGAGAGATGTTAATATAACAGATGAAATGTCATTTCGTTCAGTAGGAGATAGGAATCATTTTAAAATTGCATTTGACATTAAAAATACAGTAGTTGAATCTGTTAATGAGAAAAATTATATGGATATAATTAATTATATGGATATAAAATTATATGGTAATGTTTTTCTGCCTATTAAATGTGAGCCATTATTCAAGTGAAGACTTTGGGAATTTTAAAAGTGATGATTGTGATAGTGAGACTTTGTCTTCGCAAGACAGTTATGATAGAGTTTGTGTTCTAACGATAGTTATGAAATTGGTTTTATAGATGATGCCTGTGAGAGTGATAGTTATTCCTCTAGTGATTACAGTGAAGATGATTTTTAGTTTAAGTAATCTATTACTATATAAATATGAGGAACTCAAATGATATACCTGATGTTGAACCTCTTGAATTCCATGATACTGCATTTGATAAATTAGAGAATTGTCCTGATTGTGATAGAGTAGGATTAAACAGAGTCAAAAGCCTATAAACAATGTATATTCTGTGATTATCTTTTAATTAATGATAATAAAAAATATAAAAAGGAACATAACTCTTTCAAAATTACACCCAAAATGATTCACTTTATAAGATTAATAAGAGAAATGAATATTTATTTTTCTGATGAAGTTAAACATTTATTTAAAGAAGACTTACACACTGTTATTGGTGTTTATGATGTTGAGGATGCTCCTTTCCTTACATCGGAAGAGATTGATAAAATTAGGACAATGTTTAATGGTTTGATGTTATTTGCTATTCACGATTATCATTTTCAGGGAAATATCAATACAAGATGATGTATAAATAAAATAATGGATTATCTTGAAATTAAACCTGAACTCAGGATAAAACATAGTTTCTAAAAAAGCCCGTAAAATATTAGATGACTTGTTTTCCAAATATATAAATGAATGATTTTTTTTTTACCTGTTTGGGAAAATAAGATAACATTTAACAACCGTAAAAATCATCTTAAATTAATTAAGATGTCTAATGGTTGGTTCAAGCGGATGTGGGAAAACTTGTCTGCTTTTAAAGATGTTCCTTACTCCCAACTTTTCAGATTATAATAATTTAATAATTTTCACAAAGTCAAGTTTTCAACCTGAGTCTCAATAATTGAGTAATTATTACTCTCACAAGGTTTTAATGCGGATCTTCAAAAAGAAGACATCATTGGTTTATTTAAACTTCAAAACAAACTGAATGATTAGAACATTGAAGATATAATACAGCTCTTTCACGAGCCTCGACTCTGTATACAACAAAAAAAAACAAAAAAAAAAAACTATTTTGTGATGCACAGAAATGTACAAATAAATCAAAACCCATAACTTGTATTCTCAGTGATAATACGGATGATATATCTTCACCCCAAGATTTGGATAAATCAAAAATGAACCTCGCTATCTTTGATGATTGTGTTAATGAGAGAAACCAAACGGTTATGGATATAGCTACTACACAAGAGGGAGACATTCTTCCTTTAATTGTATTTATCTTAGCCAATCATACTTTCAACTCCCTCGTCGCTCAATAAGAAACAATACCAATACTTTTATTTTATTCAAGTTATGGCCGAAAAAAATATATTGCTGGTCTCTGGTCAGACCAAAGTTCCAGAATTGATGCGGCGATGCGTTTTTTTGTTTTTTTTTAAAGCATGGATTGCACATTTAAAGGTGTTGTTTTTTGTGTCCTCATGCCTTGCGGTCCTCCTCATCTGCTGTGGCGCCGTCCAGAGAGAAATTAAAGACAGCCAATGGGACAAGTCGGCCTTTTTGTAAATAATGAACACAAGCTTAAGTTATTTTAAAATGTATATATTCTGAAAATCATTAAGTTCTTCAAGCATATTATAGACTGCCATTTCGTTCTCGAGATCGCCTCGCCGTACCGTCAAACATTCCAGTGCGTCGATCGCGTCAACACTGCGCATGCGCAAGTGGTCTAACAGGCGATTGCCAAAGCATTTGAATGCTGAAAAAACCGCACATGCGCAAATGACTACACCCTGGACCAATCTTCGTGTACGGGATGCCACCCTGCATGTGTATCAAAGCCGCGCATGTGCAGATGGGCTGTATCGTGTGGTTCAAATCGGCGCATTCACAACTGGGCTAACGCGGAAGCGCTTGAATCCATGCCGATGGTCTCCCACAAACTCTTCTCCCAGTCCACCAGATTATCTCAGACACTTACAACTTCATGACAAACGAGATAGGATCCAGGCCTAACTAACGAGACCACCCGCAGCTCTCTAGGCCTTCTGGTTGCTTCACAAAAACCTGACAAAGAACGTCTTCGTTTCAATAAATTACAATATCCAGCCGATTGGATTCATGACGGCACGGCACACAAACGTACTCATGTCTTTGGAACGGCTGGTTGGATTTCGACAAAGTTCCAACATATTGTTTTGTAGGAAAGAACCGTGCGCGAACGTCGATACCAATGGCGACCCTCACAGACCCGCATTTCCCGAGATAGCGTGCCGGCCCGGCAACATGCATACATTATATGGCTTCTCACGCTCGAAATCGCGTTTTCGGCGAGAACGTGACGTCACGGCTCACTTAATTGCAATTATCTCGTCTCGGCGCCGCCTCAAGTATACGCGAATACTTGAGGCGGCGCGGCATTGTTTATGTTTAATGTGCTCTATAATTTATGATGTGCTCTATATTTGAATATAGACGGCGCGCGCTGTTGTAGGTACCGTTGGAAATGAAAAAAAATAATAAAAATTGTTGACGGGCAGGGTCAAAATCGATGCACGCGCTGACCAGAGACCGGAAATATATATTTTTTGGCCTAAATTCAATAGATATAAAAATAATTTGGAGAGATGATTGTTCTACATTATGTCGTAAAAAGGAATTTGTGGATTATATGAAACACATGACTGGAAAATATAAATATATCGTTGTTAAGCAAGATGAGATATGAAATTATATTTTCCAATAAATAAGTATAGAAAATTAATGCGCAAGAAGGTTTAAGGAACATCAGGAGTTGGTTTCAAAAGTTGTAAAACAACACTAAGAAATAAAGAAGAAACGCAAACAGAAACTAACAGGTGAAGAAGCGTTTGAAAGAAAATAAGATACATTTTTAAACCACTTTTAAAAACTACCCAACAAAGAGAACAACCCTCGACAATTCCCACGATAGAATATACTCCCAAAAAAAACTTCAAATACTAGATAATTTTAGTCAAATGACAGAGCAAGAACTTGGAAAAATAGGAGAATTAGAATATGATGATGAAGGATTATTGTCCCCCGTCGCACAGCGTAGCGAAAGGGGGACTATGGCTTTCCCCTCTGGTCCGTGTGTCCGTCAGTCCGTGCGTACGTGTGTGCGTGCGGGCGTGCGTGTTTGTGTGCGGGCGTGCGTGCGTAAGCGAAGGACCGCATTCAAATTTGGTGTGTGGGTGCAACCCACGTCAAAATCCAAGATGGGCGCCGTCATGTATGTCTGATGCCATGTATGTCTGAACCTTGTGAGATGAATATCTTGAAAAATAAGCGAAGTACCAACTTCTCATCTGGTGTGTGGGTGTATCTCGGCATAAGGAAGAACGCTGTTGAAAATTGGGTCGCCACGTCAAAATCCAAGATGGCCACCACCATATATATGTCTGAACCTTGTGAGCGAAATATCTCGAAAAATAAGCGAAGTACCAACTTCTAATTTGGTGTGTAGGTGTATCTCGGCATAAGGAAGAACGCTATTGAAAATTGGGTCGCCACGTCAAAATCCAAGATGGCCGCCACCATATATATGTCTGAACCTTGTGAGCGAAATATCTTGAAAAATAAGCGAAGTACCAACTTCTAATCTGGTGTGTGGGTGTATCTAGGCACAAGCAAGAAGGCTGTTTAAAATTGGGTCGCCACGTCAAAATCCAAGATGGCCGCCACCATATATATATGTCTGAACCTTGTGAGCGAAATATCTCGAAAAATAAGCGAAGTACCAACTTCTAATTTGGTGTGTAGGTGTATCTCGGCATAAGGAAGAACGCTATTGAAAATTGGGTCGCCACGTCAAAATCCAAGATGGCCGCCGTCATGTATGTCTGAACCTTGTGAGATGAATATCTTGAAAAATAAGCGAAGTACCAACTTCTAATTTGGTGTGTGGGTGTATCTCGGCATAAGGAAGAACGCCATTGTAAATTGGGTCGCCACGTCAAAATCCAAGATGGCCGCCAACATATATATGTCTGAACTTTGTGAGTGAAATATCTTGAAAAATAAGCAAAGTACCAACTTCTAATCTGGTGTTTGGGTGTATCTCGGCACAAGGAAGAAGGCCATTGTAAATTGGGTCGCCACGTCAAAATCCAAGATGGCCGCCGCCATGTATGTCTGAACCTTGTGAGCGAAATATCATATCATAGCATGTTTTTTGCGTCTTCCACTTTGTCAACTCACATCACTTCACCGACGGGGGACCTAGGCGTAACGCTTGTTCTAACCACTTGAGGAGGTAAATCAACCTTCCAATTTTATTGTGAAGGCTCTTTCAAACAATGAATATTCAACGGATACAAAAACCTTAGCGGGTCTCATTCCAACACAAGAAACAGCAGTGTTTCATCTAGTGAAAGAAAAGGTATTGATACATAATGATGAATTGGTGTTCTTAAGCTCTGCTCAGCCCAATGTTAAATGGACCCCCAGATTAATGTTTCTTCGAACAAAAGATGGAAAACAAGCAACAAGTAATAGGCTTAATTCACGTTATTTTGATGAACCATTGAATATGAAAAATGAAGATGACAGAGTATATATTGATTTACTAAACTCACTTGATCATGGGGTTTATGTTGCTGGTAAAATAAAGAAGAATGAGAAGGAAAAACATTATTGATACTTTAAGTAAGCTTGGTTCAGGTGTTCGTTTTCTTCCAAATAACCCATCACAATTAGTTTATAGATTGTTATTGTTGTTAGGTTGTAAGAAGGCAGGAAACAACAATTATTTTAATGAAGTATCAGCCATTTTAGATCAGTTGTTTAATAAGAAAATAATTAGTTGCAGAGAAAATAAATAATTATAGATAAGATAATGCTGGAATTATTCCCGTTTAATGTTGGAAGAAAAATGATTTGTATCATCTTCTTTTTAAGATTATTTAGCAATTGTGATGTTTCAGAAAATAAAGAGAATTATAATAATTATATTCAAACTTTTAAAAAGTTATAAATGAGAAGCACAGTACTTGACCCCACAAAATAATATGAGGCATCTTTGATATCTATGGAAACTTACAATACCTTGTTTAATATCACAGAGAAAAATAACAAGTTTAGTTATGTTTCGGGAAACGGATACAGAACAATAACAGTTTTATCCGGAGCTTACGAGATTTCTCAAATATCTTCCGAAATTGTCCGTCTTATGAAAGACCAAGGCGATGAACCAAAAATATTGTTATAGATATTCAAAAACGTACTTCGAAATCAACTATTAGACTCAAAAATAATTATAAAGTTGATTTCACAATTGATAATTCATTTAGAGAGTTGTTGGGTTTCTCCTCAAAAAAGATTGAAACTAACGGGACTTTTATAGTGATAACGTTAATGAATGACATTAACGACGATAATGTCATTCAAATATCCTCGGGTATAAATACGGTATTAATTCACTGTGATTTGATTGATGGTGCTTACAACGATGGAATAAGAGCAAATACAATATTTTCATTCAGCGCTTACTCAACCCCAATTGGTTATAAATTTAATATGGAACCGAAAAATCTGGTTTATTTACCCGTGTCAGGAATAACAATTTATAGAGTAAATTTTGGGAGAACCGACCAGGATAAATGTAGAATTTCCTTCAATGGAGAAATTATATCCATCAGAATTCATCTATGTGAAGTTGTTAGTTGTTGAAGTTGATGTCAGAGACTGGTAGACAGCTATAAGAAATGCCTACTTGAGGTTGTTTCTGCCAAAGGGGGCAATACTACCCATTAGGGCCAAGGGTGTACTTACTTTTTCCACATGCGAAATTTGCATTTATGTTTATTTAAATTATACAATGGACTACAAAATGTAAATGTTTCATGATATTTGTTATATTATATCACCTTTATCTATCAATATTGTTGAAATGAAGATCAAATAGCTGTATGTTGAAATATGTTGAAAAAGTCAAAACTTTACATGGGGTGTACTTACTTTTTCACGTGACTGTATATAAATATATATATATAAATAATATATATAAATGTTGAAGGCTCCAGTCACGGACGATATAGTCCTCATCAACGCCAGGCCTTAAACAGAGTTAAGCAGTGAAAATGAGTAGGAAAAGTGTATGATGTTTGGTTTGTTAGCGAGAAAGAGAGATTAAAGGTAGCTATAATTTGTGGAAGATAGAAAGTAAGACCAGCAATCATGACGCGGAGAGTGTAAGATGGTTATGGGCACCACTTGAATGCTCCTAAGTCCGAACGGTAGCACGACCCTGGGCAGTTGCTGTCTACAACCTACTATGGAAAAAAGACAGATAATATATATATTATCTGTCTCCAACAAAGGTGGAGGCTTCCGTTGAACTTGGGGACGACTAAGAAGAAGATCTTTGTTGGTCGAAAGCTTGTCAAAAATTAAAGATCGACGTCCTGAAGCTACGTCCGCGTCTGATTTAACCTCCCGATTATTTATTTAATGCAAATGAGACGCCCTGCTCGTACTGTGGAGTTTCTACTATTTCTCACAGTTATATATATATATATATACAATAAATACAATAAATCTATACATATATATAACTTTTTTTTTACTTTCACAGGATTCTAAATCTTTGCACAAAGAAGAAAAAAATGGGGCTGCAGAGGCTTCGTTGTCTGTACCAGTGAGTAATTTTGATCCAAAATATTAAGCAATTGTCCAAACATGCACATTGTTAATTTTCTTAATTGTTTTCTGGGTTGGTACTGAGCTATGTAAAGAAATATATCGGACTATTTCAGAAGGAATATATTGACCCAATTGTCTTTTTATCTCCACCGCCAAAGGTAGATGGAGTTTATGTTTTCACCCCTGTCTTTCTGTTTGTTTGTCTGTCCATTTGTGAACAAAATATCTCAGTTGTGAACGGATTTTGATGAAATTTGGCAGAGATGTAGCATATGTGACAAGGACGAAATGATTAGATTTTGGTGAGGATTTGGATCCAGCTACTATAATTTTTTAAGTGATTCTTCACCTTTGGGAGATCGGACCAAAAACGATACATAGCATGATATCTCAAAAAGTTGTGCATGGATTTGGATGGAACTTGGTGGACTGGTTGGGTGTCTGACAAGCACGATTCGATTCGATTTTGGTTAATATCAAAATATGGATTCGGATCTAAATATCTAAATATGGATACGAGAATTATTTAATTTTCAAAGTGATTCTTCACCATTTGGAGATGGGGCCAAAAACGATACATAGCAGGATATCTCAAAGTTATGGATGGATTTGGTCGAAACTTTTTGTACAGGTTGTGTGTGTGACAAGGAAGAATCTATTCAATTTTGGTGAAGATGCGGATCTGGATCCAGCTAGTAGAATTTTAAAAGTGATTCTTCATCATGATAGTGATTCATGCTCCTCATCCTGATACTCATCATCATCATGAGTGATATGGCCAAAAACGAGGGGTATATCAGGGTTTGAAAGACTGGACCTATGGTGATTCCTGTGATTTATTTTGATTAAATGTGATTCTGTATTGTGATTTTCTGGTCTACTCTGATATATAAAACATAAACTGTTCACCAGGTGGAGGTATGCTCTCAACTGAGTGCCGTTCTAGTTCACTATTGAAAACGCACTTCCTTGCTTCATTTGCTTCATTTACTTTTGGTGAAACCTTGTGGAGATAGGAGGGAGTGTGTCCAAATCTTGCTAATGGTCGATGGGGGGATATGATACCTTCGCTCTCTTCAAACTGAGTAACAATCATCTTATTTTTATTTTCAGAAAAAGGATAATTTAAAACTTGGAATACTTATGTAATGCACGATCTGTTTACCCACCCTGTAGTGGGGTAACCTTTCTGGGGCCGTGTGACTGTCTTGCTGAGAACTAAGTTTGAAGGTGAATTTCGTTACCTTGGGACATTTTTTTTTTTTTTTTTCTTTTTTTGTATACTGAATCGAGGCTCGTGAAAGAGCTAACATTTACTTCACAAACAAATCAACCAGACAAACAAAATATATAAAAAGAGGGAGTGGAAGACAAGATGGGGAGAGAAGGGGAAGCACACAAACACAACATTTGAGAGCAGGGAGATGTGTGGGAGCGAGAGGGCTTGGGGGGAGGAGGCGTGGGAAGGGGGGGGGGGGCGGTGGGAGAAGTATAAAACACAAGGACACCAAGGACTTCCAGGACAGAAGTTGGTATTTCAAAAAAGTGGAATTGGGGTGAAATTAGCGGGGGTAGAAAAGATCAAGGTTTTGGATGGGGGAAGATAAGAGATGGTGGTGAACAGCTGTTTTAAAGACCTGGAGGGTGGAGTGGGATTGAAGAGAGTGAGGGAGTTTGTTCCAGAGGCGGGAGAAAAGAGGAATGAAGGAGTGAAGGTGAGCAGAGAGTCTTGATTTTGGCAGTTTAACCATAAGAGGGTTGCAGGCAGATCTTGTGCGACCTGTAGGAATATTTGCGGGACAGAGCCCAGAGAGAGCTGGGGGGGGCAAGGCCAGAGAGGAGTCGGTAGAAGACGGAAAGACCACCAACCTGCCTGCGGTGAGTGAGTGAGAGGCCCTATCGTTAAAATGAGCCCCCTTTGTGAAATGATGTGGAACGGGCGCTAGAAGGTGTTTCCCCAAATGGCCGCCAGGAGAATATTTCAGATTTCTACCCATTTTACCCAGAGTCGGTGTTGCCTACCGCCTTTAATGGTTTTAAATCCACCTGTCGTACTTGCAGTCGTGGCCAAAACATTGGCACCCTTTCACCTTTTTCAAATAACTTGAATAACAAATTTCAAAGAACAAAAGTATTTGGACTCAACAATTCTTTATTTCACTGTTGATATTACAGAAGCTTTGTTTTTGATGCAGAACCTAATATATCCTTTTAAATCAGAAAATAAAAATAAATGGCATTGACAAAATTATTGACACCCGAGCCTTAATATTGGTAACCTTCAGACAAAATAACTGCAGTATGTTATTTTGGGATTTAGATCTGGGCTCATTGCTGGCTACTTCGTAACCATCCAGTGTTTTGTCTTGAACTATTTCTGGGTGCTTTTTGAAGTGTGTTTGGGGTCATTGTCCTGCTGCAAGACCCATGACCTTCAATGGAGACCTAGGTTTCTGACACTTGGTTGAACAATGAGCTCCAAAATGCTTTGGTAACCTCCTGATTTCATGATGCCATGCACAAATTCAAGGCACCCAGTGCCAGAGGCAGCACAGCAACCCGAAAACATCACTGAACCTCCTCCATGTTTGACGGTAGGGAAGGTGTTCTTTTCTTTGAAGGCTTCAGTTTGTTTCTGTGAACATTGAGATGATGTGCTTTACCAAAAAGCTCTAATTTGGTCTCATCTGTCCACAGGACATTCTCCCAGAAGGATTTTGGCTTGTTCAGGTGTGTTTTGGCAAACTCAAGTCAGGCTTTCTTCTGTCTCTCTCTCAGCATTGGGATCCTCCTGGGTCTCCGACCATAGAACCCCCTTTCATTGAATTGGTGACGGATGGTGAGAGTTGAAACTGTCGTTCCTTGTCTGAAGGTCATCTTGAATCTGTTTGGCAGTTTATTGAGGTGCTTTCTCCACAATTCAAACAATCCATCATTGCTATGTGAAAGCCCACAGAATCTTGTTTCTCACAGTCAGAGTCCTTTAGGTGCTTTTTTGCAAACTCCAAGCGGACTTTCATGTGTCTTTCACCGAGGAGAGGCTTCCTTCTGGCCACTCTGCCATAAAGCCCAGATCGGTGGAGTGTTGCAGTGATGGTTATCCTTCTGGAAGTTTCTCCCATCTCCATACAGGATCTCTGGAGCTCCGCCAGAGTGACCATCGGGTTCTTGGTCACCTCCCTTACCAAGGCCCTTCTCCCCCGATTGGTCAGTTTGGCCGGGCGGCCAGCTCTAAGAAGAGCCCTGGTTGTTCCAAACTTCTTCCATTTAAGAATTATGGAGGCCACTGTGCTCTTGGGAACCTTCAATGCAGCAGAGATTTTTTTTTGTAGGCTTCCCCAGATCTGTGCCTCGACACAATCCTGTCTCTGAGCTCTGCAGGCAGTTCCTTCGACCTCATGGCTTGGTTTTTGCTCTGATATGCATTGTCAGCTGTGAGACCTTATATAGAAAGGTGTGTGCCTTTCCAAATCATGTCCAATCAATTGAATTTACCACAGGTGGACTCCAATCAAGGTGTAGAAACATCTCAAAGATGATCAAGAGAAATGGGAGGCACCTGAGCTAAATTTCAAATGTCATAGCAAAGTGTATGAATACTTTTGTCAATGTGATATTTCAGTTTTTTCTTTTAAATAAATTTGCCAAACTTTCTAAAATCCTGTTTTCTCTTTGTCATTATAGGGTATTGAGTGAAGATTGATGAGGGAAAAAATGAATTTAAACGATTTCAGCATAAGGCTGCAACATAACAAAATGTGAGAAAAGTGAAGGGGTCTGAATACTTTCTGAATGCACTGTATATCCATCTTCAAACTTGGTTTTCTGTAAAATAGACATGGGCTCCCAGAAAGGTAACCCCACTTTTATGGGTGGGTATAGAAAATTCAACTTCAATAAGTTAATTGAAGAATTAATTATACTCGTGAGATACCCATGCTACGCACGGGTGGGAGGCCAGAAGCAAACAGGCAATGCAGATACGGCGAATGCTTAAGCATGAAACCAATACATTCCACATTCCTGTGGCACCCTCCAGGGGTCGAATTACTCTGTAGGGAGGGCACAGCAATGTTTGCCTTTGATGACTTCAAATTTTTTGTGGCACCAAGGCATTTTCTTTTGGGTTTGGGGGGCACCAAGGCATTTTCTTTTGGGTTTGGGGGGCACCAAGGCAATCTAGAATTATTCTTGTGGGCACAAAGGCAAAGTGTGTCGGTAACTTAAACAGGCAGGGAAATGTTACTGACGGAACAAGTAAATCAACTTAAACTTTTTAATAATGTATTTTTAGAATATAAACAGTTTCAGAAAACTCAACTCAGAACTGCATTGTCATCATGGCCACGTAACAAAGTTTAACCTTTGTTTGACAGAAGAAGTAAATCAACTTAAACTTTTTAATAATGTATTTTTAGAATTTGAATCTCAATAACAGTTTCAGATTTGATTTCTCTCAAAACTCAACTCAACTCAGTCAGAACTGCATTGTCATCATGTCCATGTAACAAAGTTTAACTTTTGTTTGACAGAGTTGAACTTTTTTCATCATCATCATCAGACATCATCTTTACTCAATACTGACTCAGTCTTGAGTCAGGCATACATGATTACAATTCAATCACCCTTGGGGGAGAGGGGTGTAGTATCAGGCCTACGTCCAAATGCACTCATAGAATGCCACCTGGCAACGCTACGTGTAGGATCAAAGTCGTCGGGGTCGGGCCCTTCTGTGCTGATGCGCAGAAGGTGTTCCTGCATACCCAACCCCAGTTTTAGCTTCCAATCCCCAAGAATACGCTTCACTGCTGAGAACTGCCTCTCTACATGTGATGTGGCCACTGGGCACACAAGGCAGATCTGCACCAGATGAAGTATATTAGGGTATTTGTGGCCCTTTTCTGTCAGAATGGTCTTCCATGGACCTAGGAAATTGGACTCCTTCCTCTCCATGATTTCTGCTGATGTCAAGCTTCAAGGACAGCCATTCTCTTTGTATTTGACTTGGATCACAACCATTTCTTTCAATGATTTGCTGAAAGTGATTGCTAAGGTAAGTGACTTTGGCATTGCCATAGGCAGCAAGGGTGTCCTTGCCCTTTGGCATGTTGCTGGGGTCAAACACCTCAAACGCAATCAGGACCTCATTCTCATAGAACTCGTTAAATCTCTTGTCCAAACAATCAATCACTTTGTCAACTACAGTTTTCAGGGGTCCAGCCTGAAACTCCTCAACAGATGGTACTCTAGGACCATAAAGCTCCAGATCCCTGTACTTCAGCCTCTTTGTCTGATTGTCCCCATCCTCAGTGTCAGAGTCAGTGTTGGCTTCCTGCACTTCCCTCTCAAACTTCTGTACATAAGTGCCTGGAGTTTCCAGTTGTGCCTTCAGGGCAAGAGCAGCAACCTCAACATTGGCTCTCACAGAGGTGATGGGGATGTCCTCTGCCTGGAATCTATTCGACAGAACTGAAAGTTCTTGCAACAAGTCCTGATACACTGCCGGATACAATGCAAATTTATGGGTTTTCAAGTCTTTGATGCGCCCCTTCATGGTGGCAGACACCGTTGCAGTTGTATCTTCTCTCTCACCAGAGCCCAGGTCGTCAAAAAGCATACGGAGGGTCTTGTAATCCCTGTCCAAAGCCTTAACAGCAAGCAGTCGGTGACCAATCCATCTGGTTCCACATGCTTTTGTTGGTTTAAGCACATGCTCATCAATTATGTCCGTAAGTTGTTCCATGTTCTTCCACTTTTCCACCACAAACTAGATAACATGTTGGAAAAATGTCCAACATACCTTTTATTTTGTCCGGAACATTCGATCGTTGATTTGAAAAGTGCTGAACACAAGCCAAACTTTCGAGTCGATCGTATGACGGAAATTGAAGAGGTCTCGTGTAAATTCGAAAACGAGGTTAGAAGCGCGAACAATTCCACTACGTCATCGGCTATGACGTATGCGGAAATACCCTCCGACAGCCAATGAAAAACCTGCATTTCTTGGAGATCCCTACAGCCTCTCGTAGACATGTGCGCACAGGTACAGCGGCAGATGTACACCACCACTGACCTTGCGGGATTGTAACATACCTATAGTCGGGACGGAAGCAATTGGAAGGCCGTCCCAACCATGAGTAATACCCCCGCTAATACAACGCGGTTGGTAGGCAACGACGTTGGTGTGCAAACATCGGCAATAATAGCCAGGCTGTAATTTATGCGCTCATAGTAGCCCATAATGCTTTGCGTTTCATTGATGATGCTGTATGACGTATGGGATGACAAATGGTCGTAGGCGGGGCGAATAGAAATTATGGGATGCCCTTGAACCTCGTTTCCCGTACCCAAGGACGATAGTAGGACTGCAACATTCTGTATTCAGTAAGAGAACGGGAAACGAGGTAGCCTAGACAATGTATATGCTTACTACGCTAATGTTCTGACATGCACTGAGAAAACGAAAGCCGACGAAGTCAGTTTGTTGTTTTCATCATTACTTTATTCATACTTTGGTCTCTATTATTATGCTTTATTGACAAAAAGGGCACAGCAGCAACTGAAGAAAAAGGGCACTGCAACTCTCTGCCGAAGTGATCATGAAAAGTTCGGGGGCAGCACGGCAAATAACTTGGGCACACTGGCTTTTGCCGTCGATCCCGTCGATATTTTCGACCCCTGGTCCCTCAATCGCACGTCAGACATGGACAGCAAGTTCATGAAGGACTTCCATGAAAAACGTACCCGTTCGCAAACAAACGTGTACGTTCACGTATAGAAACATTGATCGTGGGTCCGTGGTGAATCTGCATATGGCGATCTGCGAAGTTCACATTTGGAAAGTAGAAACCATCACGGCATGTCGTCATTTACTTGAACTCGATATCTTTTTTTCATTCCAAACAACATAACTCCAATCACAAATTGATCACAAAATAAACTTTTAACAACATTGTTAATGTTTCCTTCATTGTAAAAACTACCAAGTCAACAGTTAAAAGGATTTTTAGCCGATTGGTGTTACGGCCTTGGCAAGATCGATGGAGACAGCGATCTGTTAGCGTATACACCGCCAAAATAGCTATGTGGAATTCTCTCATGTGGAGATTAAACTCACGTTGTTTGAACTTTGGCCGAGGTCATTATTTACTTTTAATGATGTTTATATACGAATCAAAAAGAAGATAATTGGTTTTGGGTCATCCTTTCCGCATATCTCGTGGGATTGTGAGTTGGAGAGACGACCGTGATGGCGGGGAGGGGGTTGGCATTCTCTCAAGCAGGGATTCAACCCATGTCCTTATAAAAGGTCTTTGTCCGAGGTCACCGAGTCCGATCGGTGCAGCTGTGCAGCGATCGGTGCAGTCGTTTGTGCGGCACCCGGGAAAATAACGTTATGCGGGAGTCCAAACCTGAAAATGCTGGAGGCCAAAGCTGAAATTGGAAAAACAATATACTCTATTTTACTCCAGGAGATCCCAGCATTACCCACCCAAAATATCGTTGCGATCGGTTCAGCCGTTTTTGCGGTACCTTCGAACGGACGGACGGACATTTGGTGAATTATAGTAAGATTAAAATAATTAAGTTGTAAGCATAACCATGACACAGGCATCCAATAACCATATACTTGATAGACACAAGTCCACTGACTATGTCCATGACAGTATGATCTGCATATCCATAAATTGTAGGCCTATGGAGTGCCCATTTCAATGTGTGCTGTAGATGTGGCAATAGAAGGGGATGTGACCCTTGGGCAGTAAACTATCTCATCAATAATACCGGTACTAACTTTTATTTTAATCATCCTCGATGCCATATTGCTGAGGAGAGGGGCAGAGCCTGGACTGTGCATGCACGTTTGCCTGAAATTTGTTCCTGCTCTTCCCCACCTTGGTGAGGAGAGGGGTGGAACTTGCATCACGCAAGTAAGCAAATTTGGTTTTGCATATTGTTTGATCATAAATTATTTCAAAGCCTCAGGGATAATCTATGTTCTTCCTTAATTCTTAGAGTCAACACTTAATATAATGTCTATGTTGATATAACAGTGAAACAAGTGTCCACCCCTCCCCACTTTAGCAACCAGACACTGATAAATTGTGGAAAGTGCTACAGGATATTTGGAACAACATTCTGCATTGCTCAAGTGGCAGGGAAGGGGCGGTGTGGAAGAATGGATGAAGTGGAAGGGGGAGAGTGTAGAAGTAAGTACTAAAGTGGGAATGATGTTTATATACATATATAATTTTTTTTTACAGCAGTGAGGCTCATGGAAGCCATGGCTTTAAGTTCACTGACCAAATAGGTCATAATGGTGCCTTATCAAAGAGCGTATTGCTTTCCCATGCCTTGGTGCCCAAATCTTCCACCTGGCATTGCCTGTACAGGAAGTTTTACACTGCACAACCGGACCTTATTCTTTTCCATTGTTTATCATCATTGCCCCCTCAGTGCACATATTACGAAGGACCCACACTTAACAGCTCCCCAATACAAGAGTAATTCAAACCAACTCGAACACATGGTCCATACTATTCTAACCACATTCAAAAATGGACCCCTCAATCCCCCTTCTGTGTAACAATAATTAACAGGTATATGACTGACCAAGTCGTGGCACACAGTTGATCTTGGTATGTGTCAATGTGCACATGCACTGTGCTTCAGCCGAGTTAAGCTCACCATGGGAAGAGGGTATTGCATTTGGGTTTTTTGTTTGTTCGTTTGTGTGTCAGCATAGAACCTGAGTATGTTTATTAATTACATAGCTTTGGAACGTGAGTACGTCTACTAATTACGTACAAATGGAATGTCAGTGCTGGCCTCTAAGATGTCATGCCTGGGTTTGAATCCCATCGCAGCTATAAACTAAGATGGGAGAACCTTCCGGAAGGACACCAGTCACTGAAACACTTCACAATTCTAGGCTTTATGAGAGTGGCCATACGGAAGCCACTCTTGAGAAAAAGGCATATGACAGCATCCCGTGAGTTTGCAAAAAGACACATGAAAGACTTAGCACGAGGCAAAAGGTTATGTGGTCTGAGGAGACGAAAACTGAACTCTTTGGCCTGAATGCAAAGTGATATGGCAGAAACTGTCTGGCAGAAACTGCGCACAGCTCATCACACCCATCTAACACCATCCCTACCTTGAAGCATGATGGTGGCAGCATCTTGCTATGTGGGTGTTTTTCAGTTGCAGTGACTGGGAGACTTGCTTGTAAGGATAGAAGGAACAATGAATGGAGCCAAATACAGGTAAATCCTTGAGGAGAACCTGTTTCAAAGTGCAAAAGACCTTAGATTGCAGCAAAGATTTACATTCCAACAGGACAATGACCCCAAGAAGCATACAGCCAAAGCAACACTGAAATGGCTTCAAAGCATGAATGCGAAAATCCTTCAGTGTCCCAGCCAAAGCTCAGACTTGAATCCCATTCTTAATCTGTGGAAAGACTTGAAGATTGCTGTTTACTGAGCTCCCCATCTAATCCGGGAATCCCATGGGCATGGACGTGTGTGACATTTTGACATCTTCATTTAGATGCTGCACATTCCGTTTTACACAATGGTTACTGGCAATTTATCAGATCCACAAATGATGTAATCTACACACTATATTTACTTCTGATAACAGGTGAATGCATGTGCGTGCACATGGGAAATACAGTTTGAAATGTCATAACACCGAATGTAAAATGTGACTTCAAGAGCTCAAATCCTCTCAGTCCCCGCCCCCGTCCCTCCCACATCACGCAAACTGCACCGGGGAGAGGATCACACACATGGGAGTGGGTCACACACAGGGGAGTGGGTCACACACAGGGGAGTGGGTCACACACAGGGGAGTGGGTCACACACAGGGGAGTGGGTCACACACAGGGGAGTGGGTCACACACAGGGGGGGGGAGGGGTGTGAATACTATAGTGTAAGCTCTAGGGGGGAGTTCGTGGCCATTGCAAAAGTACAAAGGCACGCATGATTTTATTGTTGTACATACCAAGACCTTTCAAAAAAAATTGGGTGACAAGCCAAAATCTGTATAGATTTTGCTACAGAGGGCGCTTTTCAAAATGGCCACCATAAGTATTACTTTTGACAATATCTTGGTCTGTGAGACTCATAGAGACATGATATTGGTGCCTAAACCTATGTTTTCAGAGTCGAGGAACTCAATAAGGCCAATAACAATTAATAATAATAATAATAATAATGCATTTATTTTATATAGCGCTTTTCAGGAAGCCCAAAGATGCTTTGACAGAGTGCAAAACATAATGCATAGCAAAACATAAAAACAATTGCAAAAAAAGAAGAATCAATAGGGAAATATTCAAAGCACAAAGGAGGGAGAAGGAGAGGAGATAGTCAGGGGTTAGATGCTGTGGGTTAAATGTTGAATGCAGTGTTGAACAGGTGGGTCTTGAGTGATGTTTTGAATGTGGTGAGTGAGGAGGAGTCTCTGATGGTGTGAGGTAGCGAGTTCCAGAGGGTGGGAGCAGCGATGGAGAAGGCCCTGTCCCCCCAGGATCTAAATTTGGTCCGGATGGGGGGGGTCAGGAGGTTGGTACCAGCAGAGCGGAGGTTGCGGGTGGGAGTGTGTCTGGAGAGGAGGTCAGCCAGGTAGGATGGGGCCAGGTTATGGAGGGCTTTGTAGGTCAAGAGGAGGATTTTGTACTGGATTCTCTGGGAGATGGGGAGCCAGTGAAGCTTGTAAAGGACGGGGGTGATGTGGTCACGGGTCCGGGAATGGGTGAGTAGACGAGCAGCGGAGTTCTGAATGTATTGGAGTTTATTGGTGATTGTTGAGGGTGAACCATAAAGGAGGCTATTGCAGTAGTCCAGACGGGAAGTGATGAAGGCGTGGATGAGGGTTTCTGCAGCCACGGAGGAGAGGGATGGACGGAGACGGGCGATGTTTTTCAGGTGAAAGAAGGCTGTCTTTGTGATCTGTTTAGTGTATTTGTCGAAGGAGAGGGTTTGGTCAAAGATGATGCCAAGATTCCGGATGTGAGGGGAGGTGGATACTGGGAAACCGTCGATGTTGAGGGCAAAGTTATGGGTGGACTTGGTGAGCGTTTTTGGGCCAATGATGATTATTTCAGATTTATCACAGTTAAGTTTGAGGAAGTTGATTTGAAGCCAGGATTTTATTTCAGTGATGCAGTTTGTCAGGATAGAGTGGGTGGTGGTGGAGATGGACTTGGTGGAGATGAAAAGCTGGATGTCATCGGCGAAGCAGTGGAATTGGAGACCATGACGGCGGATTAAGTGACCGAGGGGGGACAGGTAAAGGATGAAGAGGAGGGGGCCAAGAACTGAACCTTGGGGGACACATTGGGGTAGGGGAGCAGTGGGGGATTTGCAGTTATTGATGGAGATGAACTGACGTCTGTCAGGGAGGTATGATTTAATCCAAGAGAGGGCAGTGCCGGTAATGTTAAAGGTGGTTTCAAGTCGGGTGAGGAGGATGGTGTGATCGATGGTGTCAAAGGCGGCGCTGAGGTCGAGGAGGATGAGAATGTTGAGGTTGCCAGCGTCCGAGGAGAGGAGAAGGTCGTTGGTGATTTTGAGGAGAGCAGTTTCAGTACTGTGGTTGGAGCGGAATCCGGATTGGAATGTTTCATACAGGTTATTGGCAGAGAGGTGATGTTTGAGTTGAGTGGCTACAGCGCGTTCCAAAACCTTTGACAGAAAGGGTAGGTTGGAGATGGGTCTGAAGTTATTTAGGGTGTCAGGGTTTAGTCCAGGTTTTTTCAGAATGGGGGTAACAGCAGCAATTTTGAGGGATGGTGGGACGATGCCTGTAGACAGGGAGGAGTTTATTGTTGCAATGATAAGTGGAGAGAGAGCAGGAAGGGAGGCCTTGACAAAGCTGGAGGGGATGGGGTCAAGAGTGCAGGTGGCAGTTTTCATTCCGATGAGTTCAGAGAGGTCAGTAGGGGAGACTGGGGAGAATTGAGACAGGGGATGGCAGGATAAGGGGGGGCAGGTGGTTTGAGGGGGAGCGGGTGCGGCGGTGGTCAAGCTGTTGTAGATGTTTTCAATTTTGCGTTGGAAGAATGAAAGGAAGAGATGCAGTTGTCTATTGTGAATGACTGGGTGGTGGTGTTCAGGGGTGTAGAAGAAATGGTACTTGAGACTCAAGACTCCAATGACCGGACACAGGTTTTACAAAAGGTCATGACTTTATTATTTAACTGGTTGTTCACTTTCATTCCAATACCAAATAACTACCGTTTAACTCAATGGACCAGGTCACTCTATCCGCATGGTCCTTCTCGTTCGGCCGATGTTCCCCCGCCATTCCCGTCGGGCAGAGGTTCTGATGATGGGCGCTCGTTCGCTCCGTCGAGCAGGAGTTATCGTGGCAAGTCCTCCTTTTGCTCAAAGTCCCTTCTGTTTATATCGGCACACTTCAGTTAATCCTCTGTCCGCTGAAATCGTAATCCCTTCTCCGCTGACGTTACTGGTCGCCTCCCTGGCACCAGCTAGCCCCCCTCCTGCTGTGAGTTCCATTCACCAAACAATAGGGGGGTGCTCCAGCCTGGGGCTGTGACCAGGTGTTTCAAGAGATTACCATGTTCGTGCACATTCTGCTTCGTTACCAGATTTAATCAATGAGTTACCAGTGCCAATCAATACGTTACACTGAGTTACACTTCCACAATTCCCTCATGTTTTTGTTTTTGTTTATATTAACCATTAATCTAAACATCATTACAAGTATAAGTAAATAATCATAACTTTGGTAATCAAATTCCCTTAGGCATACACCGTCATCCTGCAAGAATCACAAAACATTTCGTTGGTCATTGACTTCTTCCATATTGTTCAATCTATTGCATTTGCATCACAAATATATTTTCAAAACAACACTTCACCATCACCAAGATACAACAATTTCACTTCATTTTCAAGTTTTGTAAAGCATCTGCACCATCTGGAAAAAACGTTTGCCTCCACACAAATGTTGACTTTGTTTGAAAGGAAGGGCTGATCACTTGTGTTTGAATCCAGGTATGAAACATTTTCTCCTAATGTCTTCATAGCTCCTGCACTACTTTGTGTAGGATTTCGCTGTTGTGATAACATTGCGGAGTCATAGACTGACCCTGCTCTCCTTGTAGCATTCTTGCCACTTTTTTGCTGTGAACCATAATGATTCCTTGAACAAGGCCTTCGCCCAGTTGTAGTCGACTTGCCTCCTCCCTCATTATGAGTGGGCAGCAAGTATTGGTGTGACGTTGATTGGCCAGCAAGATGTGGAACAGGGATGCCGGATGCATCCACAATGATGTTGGGACCATGGTGTTCAGGTCATCCATGGTCCATACCAGGAGTGGCCCGCAGAATCGTGCACAGCTGTTGTGAAAAGGCACAGCCATTGGTTTGCAGCTCCATGCTGGCTCCCCGGAAGTTGGTGAAGTAAAGTAATAACATATGTCCCCGCATTTCACAGAGGTTGCAGGTAAAATGTCGTTGTCCTGCAACTTCTGATGTGATGAATGTTCGAAGCCTTCGAACAAGAGTAAGTGATCGCCTTTCTTTCATATGTTGCAGTGTGATCCAGGCAAATGGTCACATAAATTTCCTTGGTGAAGGTAAGCATTCATCTCCAAGTTACACGGGAGAATGTCTTCATCATTCTTTGAGAAAGAGGGTGTATGCCATGATTAACTTCATTTTTAGCCACAAATTTTCTTTCTCGAACTTCTTCCCAATTCCGTTAGCACTCCCTTCAAAATGTGATCTCGTCTTATCCTTATGCTCAGTCACATCTGAATCTGCTTTCCACACACACTGAATCAGATGGGGTACATCTTACCATGAAATCAGCATAATCATGTATATCTTCCGACAGTTTCACATTCAACAATTTGTTGTTTTCCCTTACAACATTCAGAAAGTTATATTCATTTATATGCGTCACACAAATAATATTCAATCAGGTATGTATTTCACTACTAAACTAAGAATAGCATCCACAATTGCTTTCAGGTTAATATAGTTCAAAAATTAACTCATGCAGGTATTTTAGCACTACTCTAAGAAAATAAATTGTATATGATTACAATCACAAACGGGAATATCTAATTCCCAACAACAATTTTCCCAAACCAACAAATTAAGCATAATGTATTATTACCATAATTCCTCTCCACTTTTTCTTTTCCCCTTTTTCCCTAACAGTGTGTCACTCGTGGTGATATGAGTTCACTGATATTGTGATTGACACAACTCATAACATTGTCGTTATGCCATTATCTTAATTCTACTGTTTATGTCGCTATAAAAGTCTTCCTTTTCTGGTTCCACATTTCTTTCCTCATTTGTCACTTCATGCGTTATCATCGTGTTGTTGGTTACCTTATTCAAACACACCGTCACTGAGGCTTTCAAGCAAGCCACCACTAAAACAATTGCCAATATAACTACTAAACCAACAAACAAGTCTGCTACTCCTTGTATATATTCATACCTATGACATAGTTATATGTCGATGACATTCAACATTATATACCAAACTAACAAGCTTCCTAAAAGGTAAATAAAGAAAATCCCTTAATATGTAACATAAATCAGATTATTTGTCTTACCCTGATCCCCCTATCTCCCGGGGTTGAACTCAATCCCCTGATCATGAGTGTAGTTGTGATACATTTTTTCCCACTCATGTTGTATTAATATCAGCAGGTAATTGTATGTCATGTAGGCAAATAAATGTCACTATCCCAAGTAGGAATATCACATGTTGAAAATGTAATGTTTATCAATGCAAGGGGTGTTAAAATGTAATTCAAATGACTGTAAATCACGACTATCATTTATCTGCCACTGAATGTTCTGCTGGGCTGCTAGGTGCAGCCTTATTTTCTGTGGGATCGTCCACCTTAGCCCCATGTGCTTGTTTGCAATAAGGGGCATGAATCCAACTTTCTATTTTGGGTCCATATTTTTTCTATTCTTATCAACCTCCTATGGTTTATCAATTTGTTCCAAAACACTGCAACCACAGGTTTTAACCAAAGCTCTACCACACTATTTCCAATTTGAACTCAAAATGCTAATTAAACAACAATTCAAAGAATTAACTTCAATGGGTCAACAAACTCATTTTATAAACAGATCTAATTTTCCCATCCAATAATTTTCCTTGCCAAATGTCATATTGCAACACTTTAATAAACCTTCGAAAAATGTCTCCCAAATCAATAAATTCCCTTTTTACTTCCCAAATACTCATCTGTAAATTACATATTCAATTACAGTTTCTCCCTATCTGTTCGACCTAAATGGCCACCGAAGTGGCTGCCAACATGCAGTACCGTTTTTATCTACCAAGCAAGTATTCGTCCACATAAGATCTCTACCAAAATGTTGTTTGTAAAAAACAAATCTGGGATTTCTGATTACATGGATGCACACTCTCAGGACATTTCAGGCTGCTTGTTAACAATCCACTACGATAAATTAATTCCTTTACCCACAATCAAATAATTAGTACAAATTGAGGATATTATCCCTATCGCATTCATTTATAGATTCATTATGTTGGATCTAAATTTTCTCCCACTGCTGCAAGGAAGAACAATAGCTCTCATAAGTCTTTGTAATATCTCACTTCATTTACCCAGCATCGAAGAATTTATTTACTATCCATTCCCATCTGTTAACCAGTGACTTTGTTTGAACTCCAAAACTTAATTTGATGAATCCCATGTGTGCAGCTACCACTTATTGAAACCCATACTTTTGTAGAAAATATCCAAGTAAGTGTTTTTATTTTAAACCCCCTTAACTGTTGCTCATCCATTTCTATGCACCCAGTGAGTACTACTGACACCAGTATGCCAATATAGGTGTGCGAGTTTAACAAATATGTTGCAGGTACACGTGACATCGCGATCTGAGTATAAATAACGTAACAGCGCGTTCATGTCTGCCCCTTGGTTTAAGATTCACAATGCATTCCGTTTTAAAACTCACAATAGTTCCAACCAGCAAGATATTCTTTACTATTTTCCCATGTCATCTATGCCTAATACACAACCATACATGCAGCACAATTTATATGCTGATAAAATTCAAGTTTATATATATAAAATCCGTGAGCAGAGCACTCTGGGAGGTCAGTGCAAGACCTCTCCCAAATTTGGCCAATTTTGTACTCCCACATTTCCATGAAGCTCATATCCATAAATAGCTTTGATTCTCATATAAATTCTATCAAAATGGAATCTCAAGATTACTCCCAATTTTTACTATCAATGAATTTACTATCAATGAATGGCTGCTCATAACTCAGCAAATCAAATTTTTATATTCCATCTCCCTTGACAAAAAGGATAATGTTCATAATCAAATTATATTTCTATTTTATTTTACTAATTCTCTCGATATGCGATCCCATCCACATGGAACTATCTATTTTCAGACAAGGCACACTGTCGGTGTCAACAATCTTGTAAGATTGATACACAAAAACAAAAACAACAAACACAAACATTGATACACAAAACACACACACACGCATGCATTATGCATATTTGTTTGCGTTGGAACCATTATTTACAGATCAGGTTGGGTGTCAGTTTTATTTCATTTTCATAAAATTTGTCCTTCAATTTTATAAATGCTAATACGCAAATGGACCAAAAAGTTTATTTTTTAGAAAACCCCTATGATGTCACATTGAAATTACCCTTTCAGTTCCCACCATAATTTATCCAAATTTGACTACACACCCATTTGCATGTCAGTCGACCACTGACCTATCAATCATGCGGAACACTAGTCCGAAATTCCCACCTGATCATCATGTGACTTTTGTCACTTGGTTTCAAAAATTTGCAAAGCAATTGTTCCAACTTTGTAAATTTAAAATTGTGTGCCCAACATAAAAGATCCAATTTCGGCATTTGATCAATTAATTACTAATTTGCTTACAAGCAAAAGAAAAAATGAATAATTCTTGCTCCGAAAACTTTTCAGACCCAAGAATCATCGACAGTTATTCATGTTTGTCCAGTAATCTAATTTGTTGAGGCCAATCGTCATTTGGGATTTGTCGCAATGAAGGCCTAATCATTGTCTGAGGTATCGGTCAGCACTGGTACCCTTGATCTTGGTTTACCCTATTAACTTGTCTTCCTTTTGGTATACGGACATCCTCTTTTCCAATGTCCCATCCGTCCACACTTGAAACACCGGTTTCTGTCATTATCTGATCTGTGCACCTGTGCACTTGTATTGCTGGGCTGCATCTCTACCTCCCTGAGTTGCCACTGCAATCTCTCGTTATCTCCTGAAACACGAAAAAATTCTCTGTACCGTCCTTTTTGGGGAGACAACTGGAAATCAGATGGGACAACTGTCACTTTCATTCCTAATTTCGAGGGCAGTTGTGCATTTGTCTCCTCCACTGTATCCTGTATCCTTTTTATTTTAAGTTCTAGATCCATTATCCGTTCTTGCTGTTCCCGTTGTCTGGATTCACCATCCCAAAGATGGAATGCAAGCCAGTCTACCGTTAGATTCTGTCTCTTCCTGGCTTTCAATCTTTGTTCCAATCTTTCCAATCGACTTCGCTCAAATGTACCATCTCTTGGAAACTCCTCATCATGTCCCTTTGTCCACAAATACCAATTCTCGACCTGCCTTATAGCTTCGGCACCATAATGGTCGTACATATGATGTGTACAAGTACCTTTTTGTGGAATTTCTGGTTGTCCTTGTGTATTCTTGCAGGCTCCATTTCCCATTCTGCCTTTTATCAAAGTAGCGTTGGATGTGTTGTAGCTTGTTCCAGGTTCCTCTAAAGCTTCACTCGTACCTCCAGGAAGGATCTCTCCACCTGTTCACACGGTGATTTCCAGAGAATCTCCCTCAGCTGTGGCTTTTGCACAATCCAATCTCACAGATCAGTATTTGCAGATGAGCCGGAGGGTCAGTATGAAATGGGTGAATCCTCAGGTGTCCGCTCTGTTTGACGGGGAAATCACACAATGGTAACCGCACATATATATCTGTATATAAACTCACCACCTTGCTCAATTTTCCCAGGTTGTCTCCACATTGATAATATCTCGCAAAGATATCAAAGCTTCTTTCTTGAGACCGCATTTTCATCAATCAAACAATCAATATATTCAATTCAATTTATTCAGTTCAATTTATTCAGTTAAATTTATTCAATTTCAATTAATTCATCAATATTCATCAATAAATCAAATTAATCATTTTGAATGACTCCTTGCATAAGCCCTTTCCCCAATGATGTCAGGACAGGTCCATCCATTGACTGAGATCGACTCTCATCGGTCGTCACCTCTGGTTCGTACCTCATGTCAATTGATGAATCACCGTCCTGTCCTAGGGTCATATCTGACATATTTCCCCATTTTGCCTGGTCTCCACAAATTTTCTTTGCAGCCACTAAAGGCAACTCATCCTTTATTCGTGAGACAGCCAAAATGGATGGCAGATATTAAAGTTCATTGGAAAAAAAATCTCATCATTTTTTCCTTTAATAGTACCCAAAATCTCTTGGCAATTTAAATTTCGTAAAACTCCTGAAATAAGACTTTAAAATTCCTTCAATCATGCTAAATTTTGAAACTCCATCACTTGTAACACCCAATTTATCCCATAGGGCTTGAAAGTTCTTTCCCAAGTTCATGCAATCATTCTGCATTTGAACCCTATGATATCATTCATAATAATCATCATGATTTTATAGTCATGGTCATATCATAATCATCTATTTAAAACGAACATTTCCTTTATCACCACAGCTATGTGGTATAATCAACAATAGAATAAAACTGTACATAGCAACAGGCTACCTCATGGCCACTTAGTATACCTATTGACAATAAGTCATAACAATATCGAATAATCATTGAACAATTCAAAAATCGCTTCCACTGCTCCAGCCGCAGCATTCGTCATTTTGTCTGCTCATCCGCATGACCAAAACGAAATAAAGGGAGCTCAACCATTACACAGCGCTTTTAATGGCGCATGCCATAGGACCTCAACGCAATTTCGACTCGGCCAGAAAACGAGCAAATTTTGCAGGATGTTAACTGGAATTAGTCGTGAAAATATATCCAAAATACACAAAAAATACACACCCACAAAAATAAACAACAAACCCAAACAAACCCAAGGTCGACCATCTTACACAGTAATCACATCATTTCAGCATCGTATTGATTGCTGAAATATTCCAGGGTTTATACACACCTTAAAAGAGGTATGCGTGGTGTTGCCCCCTCCCACGTTTATTCCAGGGTTTATACACACCTTAAAAGAGGTATGCGTGGTGTTGCCCCCTCCCACGTTTATTCCTCATTAAATTCCTCATTAAATTACTCATTAAATTACTTATTAAATTACTTATTAAATTACTTATTAAATTACTCATTAAATTACTCATTAAATTACTTATTAAAATTACTCATTAAATTACTCATTAAATTACTCATTAAATTACTCATTAAATTACTTATTAAATTACTCATTAAATTACTCATTAAATTACTCATTAAATTACTTATTAAATTACTCATTAAATTACTCATTAAATTACTCATTAAATTACTCATTAAATTACTCATTAAATTACTTATTAAAATTACTCATTAAATTACTCATTAAATTACTCATTAAATTACTCATTAAATTACTTATTAAATTACTCATTAAATTACTCATTAAATTACTCATTAAATTACTTATTAAATTACTCATTAAATTACTCATTAAATTACTCATTAAATTACTCATTAAATTACTCATTAAATTACTTATTAAATTACTCATTAACTTAACTTACATAGTTTCAGCATTGTATTGATTGCTGAAATATTCCAGGGTTTATACACACCTTAAAAGAGGTATGCGTGGTGTTGCCCCCTCCCACGTTTATTCCAGGGTTTATACACACCTTAAAAGAGGTATGCGTGGTGTTGCCCCCTCCCACTTTTAATTACTCATTACATCGTTTCCATTAAAAAACATCGCTTCTACTGCTCCAGCCGCAGCATTCGTCACTTTGTCTGCTCATCCGCATGACCAAAACGAAATAAAGGGAGCTCAACCATTACACAGCGCTTTTAATGGCGCATGCCATAGGAACTCAACGCAATTTCGACTCGGCCAGCAAACGAGCAAATTTTGCAGGATGTTAACTGGAATTAGTCGTGAAAATATATCCAAAATACACAAGAAATACACACCCACACAAATAAACAACATTTATTCCGTTCAACAGAACAAACATTTCCTCTATCATGACATGCATGTCTTCAAAATTATATGACCAAGAGAAAAAAGTAAAACTAATTAACACTGCGGGCAGTGATGATCCGGGGACCATACCGCTCCATCCTGATTGGACGAGTGCGTGCTAGAGTCGTTAACAACGACAGTCCAGATCCGATTGTTCAAAATTTCAACTCAATCGATCGAAAAATGAACGCAGGGATGCATTTTAAAGGTGCAGTGGCACTAACTGAGTTGCCACGAATATGGCCACGAAATTGCCAATATGGCCATCACAAAATATTTTCCTTAATCAATTGGCTCATAGCATAACCAATCTGCAAGTATCTCATCCGAAGATGTATCTCTGAGGACTTTTAATTAAATAAGTCATTTATAAATCAACGAGTTAATTTATTAAATGATTAATCAATAAATCAAAAGTTTCCTTGACAGCCACATCACTCGGTCAGTGTCATGTCCAAATATCAGCTTCCTTACTCAAAAGGTGCCTGAGTTAATGTAATGTAATTACTGTAATAAGATTACTGCAATTACTGTAATGATTACTGTAATTACTGTAATTACCGGAACTGTAATTACTGTAATTACCTCAGGTAATTACTGTAATGTAATTACTGTAATTTAATACGAAATGTAATTAATTAAATAAGTACTTCCTTAATCGCTAATAATTAAATAACTCGTGAATTCTTATCCGATTTACTTAACATTTGAGTGTCCCCAAAACGTTGGAGCAAAACGTTGCAACAACGAAAGTGAAACGTTGTAGCGACGTTGTGGAAACGTCAGCAAAACACAACATTTGAATGTTCCCAAAACGTTGGAGCAAAACGTTGCAACAACGAAAGTGAAACGTTGTAGCGACGTTGTGGAAACGTCAGCAAAACACAACATTTGAATGTTCCCAAAACGTTGGAGCAAAACGTTGCAACAACGAAAGTGAAACGTTGTAGCGACGTTGTGGAAACGTTAGCACAACCCAACATTTGAATGTTCCCAAAACGTTGGAGCAAAACGTTGCAACAACGAAAGTGAAACGTTGTAGCGACGTTGTGGAAACGTCAGCAAAACACAACATTTGAATGTTCCCAAAACGTTGGAGCAAAACGTTGCAACAACGAAAGTGAAACGTTGTAGCGACGTTGTGGAAACGTTAGCACAACCCAACATTTGAATGTTCCCAATTTATCCCATTAAAATCCCATTAAATCTCATTAAAATCCCATTAAAATCCCATTAAAATCCTATTAAAATTCTCATTTAATAGCAATCCCAATAATTCCGACCATAATTGAAATAAACAACGTCAGAACATCAACAAAGATATGCAACATCTTGGTTGGTCAACGTCTTTATACTCATTTTGCTTGTCTGTCTACTTTTATTTCCTGGTAACACCTGAATACTTTCGTTTCCTAGTAACACCTAGTTTCCTTGTTACCTCTACCTATGATTTAATAACACTTTCCACAGTTAGACCCATCAAAATTTTTCTAATAATCCTAAATTATTCACCTTCATCCGTTTTTCCACAAAACTACATGTGAAAAATGGAGATTTCATCAGTACTTGAAGGTGTAAAAATTTGACTTTGAAATTTTAAATCAACAAGCATTCTGATATGTGCCTAAACTATCAACAACTATTCTGCCATATTTTGCCTAAATTATGTCCGTAAGTCTTCAGATATATTTTTCTAGGTAATTACTGTCACACCAACACCGAAAATATAATTTCATCTCATAGCAATTTTATATTAAAATAAATAGTATGTCATTTCTCTTGAAGCAATCCAGCCATAAATATTATTTGGAAGTCTTTTGCTGTCAGAACACAATTTCTCTGCTGTCAAAGGTTAAAGTTTGGCCTCTGTGACTCCTCAGCTAATGGTTACTTTTTTCTTGACAAAAACAAATATCTTTTATATTTATCCCATTAAAATCCCATTACAATCCCATTAAAATCCTATTAAAATTCTCATTTAATAGCAATCCCAATAATTCCATCACTCAATTTTACCTTGCATCCTTACATTACATTACAACTCCAATTCATTCTTCAAGTCACAATCCAGAGTGACTTGAGAACTATACCCAGAGTTCTATACTATACCCAGTTTCAAAGAGTAAATAATTATATATATTTTCATTATTTTACCATTTAACTTGGTCAAAGGATATTCATTTCGCAAAATCGAATCAACCACAACCCTCGCCATTAATATCTATTGTAAGCGTGCCAAATCAATAAGTATCAATTTTTCTATGAGCCTCGACCAGAGAGTGGTTGTTACTCACAAACACTCGTCGCTAGCTGTTCCATTGTCTGTTGATTTTCATTCTTCTGCCGATTTCCATTGAGCCATCAGAGTGGAATTTGGAATTATTATTTCTCTGAGCTCATGAAAGTGGTGACATTGGGTGGTCTGCCATTGCTTTCCCACAAAAGCACTTAATTATTGTCTTTCATTCAACCGTGAAACTTCCCTGTTTGTCGTTGAAGGCGGCAAAAAGGGCTGGCGTCAGGAAGGGCATCCGGTCGCAAAACATTGCTTCAAAAAGGGGACCAAAAACCAACACCTACCACGGTCCCCGAAAAGGCCAACCCTCGCTTTGCGGGGAAAAATGGCCTCTAAACGGTGGTTTTTTATTCAACCGTGAAGCATGTCTCAAAGGCTTAGTGATGGACCTGGACAAAATTTGATGCAATTTTTATCCAATCGCCATCTTTCATCATAATTCTGGACCGGCATGAGGGGGGGTTGTCTGTCATGAATTTATTTGTTGATCGAACGAGGTTTAGGCATGGCGGGAAAACTGAAAAAAATTATTTATTTAAAACGGGTGTACACGATTGTACACGTGTACGGACCTTACCGAACCGACAAACAAATCGCTTCATGGTGCACTTCATGAGCCGACTTGCCTGCAGACCAGAGTAAGGCTTTTAATACCCAGCGTATACTGTACATATACTCGCAAGCCCACGAATAATTAGAATCATTTAAAACGTTCCATCCTGATTTTACCTATGGACAATCACAAGTCCCACACACCAAATCCTCCATGTATATACACATAACTATTCCCAAGTTCGTAAATCATACTGGACAAAACAAGACACACTCACCTTTAAAGGTCTTGTCCAATTGATCTCAGCGGTGCCTCCAAATTGTAGAAGAAATGGTACTTGAGACTCAAGACTCCAATGACCGGACACAGGTTTTACAAAAGGTCATGACTTTATTATTTAACTGGTTGTTCACTTTCATTCCAATACCAAATAACTACCGTTTAACTCAATGGACCAGGTCACTCTATCCGCATGGTCCTTCTCGTTCGGCCGATGTTCCCCTGCCATTCCCGTCGGGCAGAGGTTCTGATGATGGGCGCTCGTTCGCTCCGTCGAGCAGGAGTTATCGTGGCAAGTCCTCCTTTTGCTCAAAGTCCCTTCTGTTTATATCGGCACACTTCAGTTAATCCTCTGTCCGCTGAAATCGTAATCCCTTCTCCGCTGACGTTACTGGTCGCCTCCCTGGCACCAGCTAGCCCCCCTCCTGCTGTGAGTTCCATTCACCAAACAATAGGGGGGTGCTCCAGCCTGGGGCTGTGACCAGGTGTTTCAAGAGATTACCATGTTCGTGCACATTCTGCTTCGTTACCAGATTTAATCAATGAGTTACCAGTGCCAATCAATACGTTACACTGAGTTACACTTCCACAAGGGGGCTGAGGAGTTTGTTTATTGTAGAGAAGAGTGCTTTTGGGTTTCCGGAGCCAGAGTGGATAATTTGAGAGTAGTAGGCGGAGCGGGCGCGGGAGAGGGCATCTTTATAGTGTTGTATGTAATATAGCCAATTACATTGGCTCCTTCGTTTGCGGTAGCCATCTTGAATTTCAAAATGGCCACCATTCAAAATCGCAGTTGTCCATATATCAGTCCTCAAAACACATAGACGCTTGATGTTGGTGGCTCTACTCATGCATTTAAGGCCAAGGAATCCAATGATAAGAGTATAATAATACAGTGGTATAATAATACAGTGGTTCACTGAGACCAGCAAAAATCTTCTTGAGTATATTCAGGTAACTTATAAATCCAACGTGGCGCCCATAACTATTATCACCCAAATCATGGGTGACTTTGTACTTTTGCGATGGCCACAAATTCCCATCACAAAATTGAAGATTTGCTGCTTTCTGTAATCAATGCAGGACATTACAGTCGTTCACTGGATGCGCAAAAACTCCGAGCTGAATCGATGCAACGCCTGCTGTACAAGGAGTTCTTTGCGGATAAAGGAGTCAAAAACTATTCTCATGAACTAGAAATTCTAGATCAGCTTAAGAAAAGCACAGCCAGTGGAAATGTATCAGAGAGTCAGAAGCTCTTGGAGCAGTTCCAAATGTCCTCTTCAAAGCTAATCGATGATCTGAAGACTTTCATCAAGACAAGATCATCCACAAATGAGAACTTACAATTCTGGTGTCAGTTCCTGAAACGACATGAAATAGCTCTTGATCTGTTGCGAGCTGACCGAGAAGGAGTATGGCTCTTACATCTTGATGCAATGCAACATGCCCTCTATGAGTTTGCTGCTTGGGACTCAACTAATTACCTTCGCTGGGGCACAGTGTACCTAGAAGATGCAAGGAGTCTGCCTGAAACAGCACCATCTGTCTTCAGGAACTTCTCTGAGCGTCATTCCTTCTCAATTAAGGACAAGCCTGGTCGCTTCACAGCAGTTGGCGGTGATCAGAAGCTTGAGCAGACTATCCACCTCTCATCAAAGTGCAGTGATGGTGTCATTGGGCATGCCAAGCAGAAGGAGTATGTCGCTCAGTGGGATCTAATCTATCATGAAATGATGGCTGTAAAAAAACTTGCATCGCGAGTATACTGGCGTCAATGAGAGCACGTCTGAGGCATGGCACCATCACGAATCATCACAGTCAACCACCAATAAAAAAGAAGGGCACATCCAAGAAATGATGAAGTACATTGAAGAGAGAGGGTCGCCATTTTCAGCAGGGTGTCCCCCACTGCTGCACAACTTTGTCACAAAAGAGGTGATGACAGAAGAGATCAGAAATGATGTCCTGAACGCATCTGAAAAAGGCAAGAAGAAATATGAGGCATTCCACAGTGAAAGGATGATCAACAAAACCTTGAAACTGAATGACACTATTCACAGAACGAACATCAAAACTATGATATGAATCAGAAACAATCCCAAAAAAACAACAAGGAAAGTGATCAGAAAAATGAACATGACTGACAAATCAATCGAAATCGCTCGAGATAGAGGTCTTAACACAGAAGCTCTTCTGAAGTATGATGTTTTGCCATCTCCCATGCTGTTCGGTGATGATGGGCTTATGACCAAGCCTGAGAAGAATCAACTTATTCGTGAGCTTGAAGATAAACTGAAGTCTGACGATTATTCCTACCGTCACAAGCCTGAGTCGGCCTTCTTTATAGATATCATGGCAGCAGTTCGCAGAGTGCCCCTCACTGGACTTTCAAATTTCACTGATCTGCTTTCAAACTTCACACAGATGACGGATGTGTACCACAATTATGGTAGATGTGATTACATCTTTGACATTTACAATGACAATCCATCAGTGAAAGACAGTGAAAGGTTGCGGAGATGCAGTGTGACTCCAGTAGTTCTGAGCACGGTTGAACAGACAAGCCCCCTTCCTAAGGACATGGCAACATTCTGGCCATCGAACAAAAACAAAGTGCTGCTGGAGAAGCTAATCTATAACTATGTGCGTGAACAGTCATCGCAAGGCCATGAACAGCCGACAATACTCAGCCAGCTATGCATAGACTGTAACGACTGGCAGTACATAAAGATACACAATAGTACAGAACATGACATGCGGAACCTGCAGTGCACAGTTGAGGAGGCAGATCTACGCATACCCATGCATATCCTTGATTGTCTCCAGGCAGGTTATAAAACCTGCGTTGTTATCTCCAATGATACAGATGTGATAGTTGCCTCACTGTTTTATATGCCAATCTTTCTTCAAGAGGGACTGAAGGAACTGTGGGTACGGGCAGGTAGAGGCACCACCACCCGTTATGTACCCCTTCACATTCTTCATGCACGGCTGGATCCTGATCTCTGCGCAGTCCTTCCAGCACTACACAGCCTCACAGGGTGTGATATCACCAGCAAGATTGGCACCAAGAAAGCGGCCCTCAAGGCTGACCCTGAGATCCACTTGCGAGGATTTGGCACAACCGCTCCACTAACTTCTGCAGTGATTCAGAATGCAGAACAATATTTGGTCAAAGTAGCAGATGCTGGGAGCAAATCTGGTAATTTCCAGGAGCTTCGAGCTTATCAATTCCATTTCTCAAAATCAACATCGCATCAAAAGCTTCAAAATCAAAATCTGCCACCGACGAGTCAAGGCCTTGAACCTCACATTTATCGTGCATTCTACAATGCATACACCACTATGCATGCTCTAGATAGGCAACTCAACGTTAGAATAGGAGACCTTGATCCAGTGGATTATGGATTTACCCTCGAAAATAGCCATCTTTTGCCATCAACATCATGGAAAACCCTCGAGCCACGTTGGTCCCTGGTGTGTGGCAAATGCGCTCGTGTAATATGCCCTTGTCGAGAAGCTTTGGTAAAATGTTCTGTGTTCTGCAAGTGCCAGAAGACTGAAAACTGTAAAAATCCTTACAACTGAGATGAAACATTAGACTCTGATATGCACCGAAATTACAACTTTGAGGTAAATAATCATCGATTTAGTCATTTCAAGTATAGCCGTTAGGTTTTGGTGGCTATTTTAGACGCCATTGTGGATTTTTAGGTTACATGATAACTCAACCAAATGAACCACTGTATTATTATACTCTTATCATTGGATTCCTTGGCCTTAAATGCATGAGTATAACCACAAACATCAAGCGTCTGTGTTTTGATGACTGATATATGGACAACTGCGATTTTGAATGGTGGCCATTTTGAAATTCAAGATGGCTGCCCCAAACGAAGGAGCCAATGTAATTGTTATTGGTCTTATTGAGTTCCTTGACCCTGAAAACATAGGTTTAGGCACCAATATCATGTCTCTATGAGTCTCACAGACCAAGATATGGTCAAAAGTAATACTTATGGTGGCCATTTTGAAAATCGCCCTCTGTAGCAAAATCTATACAGACTTGGGCTTGTCACCCAAATTTTTTTGAAAGGTCTTGGTATGTACAACAATAAAATCATGCGTGACTTTGTACTTTTGCGATAGCCACAAACTCCCCCCTCGAGCCAGGAGTACTATCTTAATTAAGGCACTGTATTCATCCCTGTTTTTGTGTTGTAACGATTAATTATGTGGCATCCCAGCACGCACAAGCAAATGTTCAGATAGGCCTCCCTTTTGTGTCGTGCATTTCTAGAGTAGTGCATTGTGTGGGATTAGTTAAGGTTTCTCTCTTGTCTCAATTTCATTGACCTTAAACAACAACGCTATTATCATTCAGCTGCCCATAAGAGCACCAGCAGGCACGCTCCATTTGCATATTGTGCCAAAACCCATTTGAATCCAAGCACCAATTTCCAACCGTCACCACCATAACCCACGCTTCCTCAACCACAATTGCCTCACCACAGGATTATCAACCACCTCTATGCCACCATACCAGAATCACCGTCCTCCTCCCCCAGACAATTACCAACGTTGCACCTTTAATGCTCAACATTCAACCACACTGCTTCAAGCACCACTCAACTACGATGCCTCCGCCACAGTCCCACCACCACAAGATACCTACCTCTCAACTACTGCAAACCTTTGGGCATCTGCTTGAACATCGCGGTTACAACTAACCTCTTGCACAACCCTGGGGCACCATGGGCGATGATCAGCAAAGCCTCACTGTGGGAATGGCGCTAATATGCTCTAACACTCCCAATCAAAAGCAGATGCCTCCAATGCTATCCAGATCCTTGGTGCACGTTCGTGCGATGAATGCAGAATGAGACCAGTCCGCTCCCAAGTTAAGTGTGGAGCTTCATGAAAGCCTTGCTACGGGCGTGGTGCAAACATGCGCTAATGCTCCTGTGCCTTCCACTCGATAGCGGCAGCCCTGCAGCTAGCTCTTGTGCTATCCCAATCTTGGGTGGAAATTCATGCCACAAACACGCAGTAAAACACATCTGACCAATGTTAAGTATGGAGCTCCGAGCTGTGGGCCAGACAGCACTGAAGGCAGTTCAAAGCCGACAGATTCACGGCGAGGATGACATCAGGAGAAGGCTCGTCTGTGCCAATGGGCACACCGTGATGGGATCAAAAAGGGCGGAGTGTGAACCTTGCCCCCAGCAGCCACGCCTGGAAGAGGCGGGGCGTGACCCCCTGACTCCAACCTAGACCCTCCACTCCCTCCCCCCCTCCAGGCAGATAAAAGTCAGTGATTAGTCAGTAGGTCTGGGTTCACCGAGGAGGTCTGGGTTCAACGAGTAGGTCTGGAGTCTGCAAGTCTGGTCTGGCTGGAGAGTACGAGTCCACAATTCCCAAGTCTGGCTGAGAGTGGAGTTCCAGACAGGGAGTTGGATGAGATGACCTGGGTGCTGAACCATAACTAGAGCTGGGAGCAGACCAGAGAATCAGAAATTTCCCAGTCCATAACTAATAGAGCTCAACCAGTTATTTTCCTCTTTTACCCATTCCATAGCGCAGGGAAGCGAAGGACACGAAGGTCATCGCGCGGTGAGGTAAAGAGAGGACCAGCCTTGATCTCTCTCTCCCTCTTAAACTCTGCTGGTGTGACTGATTTGTCGCCATTGTTATGTTTGTAAGATTGTAATAAGTGGGATAATTAGACTGGTTAACTCTGCACTGTGTCCTTTTTGCTCATGTGCACATTGCCGCACCTACCTGAATACTCCCCATTGCTTGTCTTGTGTTCTTGTCTGATGGTCATAAAATACAGCCATTTGCTTTGAATGTACACATGCTTTTCCTTGCCCCCCCTGTTGTACATAAACCCTCCCTATACATTTGTTCTTCCGAACGGTCTGTGCATGTAATTTCCTTCATTTGTCTTGGATAGCCTGTACTAGAGTCTCTGTATAAAGAGAGTTGCGCCATGCGCTGACCCGAGATTTCTGGTCACGTGATTTCGTGGCGCCATTTTGTGTCTAACTTCACCGTGCGTGAACGTCAGCTTGGTACGGGAATGTTGTTTATTGCCAAACAAAATGACTGGTTGTTCTGCTTTTGGTTGTTCAAACCAATCTGGGAAATATAAGATGTATAGATTTCCAAGTGATAAAGTCAGAAGACAAATTTGGGAAGCGAAAGTCAGACGAAAGAGCTGGAAAGCGATCCGAAAGCAATTCAAGTCTTCACTTGTCGGAGTAGTGATGAGTTTCACTTGTGAGGAGTGAACGGAGTGGTGATGAGTTTCACTTGTGAGGAGTGAACGGAGTAGTGATGAGTCTCACTTGTGAGGAATGAACGGAGCAGTGATGAGTCACTTGTGAGGAGTGAACGGAGTAGTGATGGTGTCTCACTTGTGAGGAGTGAACAGAGTAGTGATGAGTCTCACTTGTGAGGAGTGAACGGAGTAGTGATGAGTCTCACTTGTGAGGAGTGAACGGAGTAGTGATGAGTCTCACTTGTGAGGAATGAACGGAGCAGTGATGAGTCACTTGTGAGGAGTGAACGGAGTAGTGATGGTGTCTCACTTGTGAGGAGTGAACAGAGTAGTGATGAGTCTCACTTGTGAGGAGTGAACGGAGTAGTGATGAGTCTCACTTGTGAGGAGTGAACGGAGTAGTGATGAGTTTCACTTGTGAGGAGTGAACGTAGTGGGATGAAGTGTTGGTCTGGTCAGAGTGTTGTATTACGGGCAGAGTTTTCTTACGGTCTGAATGTATGAATCATGTTCTGTACTGAATGTATGAACCAAGTTTTGTACTGAATGTTTACTGTGTTGGCCTCATCGTGTTCCTGGTGAAATTAAACAAGTTATGGTGAATACGACGTCTTATCTGTGCTTTTCCATATCTGTTTGACTTGACGAACCGTGCACACTGCAGGTATTTTTAAAAGTTTTTTCTCTGTTTAATTACGGCTTGGCGCAGTCGAAAATTAAGTGTTAATTAAGTCGCCAGCTATGAAACATATTAATCGATCAGGCAATATCCATCAGAGTTCTGGGCAAGGGTGTAGTAATAAATGAACGTTTCAATCTTACTAGATGCCGATGACGTTTTCCTTATGTCAGAGACAGAAGCTGACTTGCAGCTTGTTAAATCATTACAATGGAAATTGAATATAAATGTCGATAAAACTAAAGTTGTACACTATAGAAATATGGCAATACCACGTACAGAATTTGTTTTAAGTGTGTTAGACTATATGTCGGCTGGAAGTCCTACACCGGAATTGCTCTCGGCACCCTTTAAAAAATATTGGATATGCCCACACTCCTTTCTAAAAGTTATTAAAATTCAGAGAACGACAGCATTGGTTTGTCTTACTTATAATGTTAGCTCTTATATGCAGTGTTGGCTTGTAATATGCATTGCCATACCACTTTTAATATCACCACACAGCTCTTTTTCACGGCAATAGCTGAGTTTTTGACAAAACAAATATCACCTGTATGTAATAATAAGACTAAATATGTGTAGTAAAATTTTTTTTAGCAGGTTTAGAATATATCACCCCATGTCGCGAATGTACATGTATATCTAATCCGACACACTTAGACACAAAATGGCGTCCAAATTTGAGTTGACACAACTCTCTATATACAGGGACTCTAGCCTGTACTAGTGACTGTTGGCACTTCAATAGTGAAAGCCAAGACATTTCAGTTCCCTCAGATTGTTCCAGACTATATCCGGTGTGCACTGGCAGTTCCACTTGGCTGCATCTGATTAAAATCCAAGATAAGATCAGTGCATATATCGAGGGCGTGAAACCCGGTTAGAAAGCCACGTCCCCTCCCACCTCGCCCCCTCCCCCCCCCCCCCCCCCCCCCCACCCACCCCTCCAAGTAAATGGTAACTCGACGGAAGATCCTGGGAGATTTGGTAAACTGATTCGCGTTTGCAGTTGAATAGCAACCAGCCGGAGCGTGGTTATCCGGGGTCGATGGCCTTGTGTCTGGTAGTCTGAGAGGACCAGAGGATCCCCCTTGTAGTAGACCCTGAAATCCGTGACCGTAACAGTACCATTGGAAAGTAAGTAAGGAGTTATATTAATTGAGTACTATTGAAATGTGAGTATGCCAATTAATTACCGACACAATCGAGGATGGATGGAGGTTATGTATGTGGTTGGATGGAGGTAACCCCTGTTTGTTTGTATTGTCATGGATTAATTACGTAGCATGCCAGCACACACACAAGCACAGAACACCACACAAAACAAGGCCTGGTGAGGGTCTGCAATCTCTGATTGCTCTTTCTAGTTTGGTATTATCACTTGTAATACCCAGTGTACATGTGGGTTGTATTTTACTTCAATAGGTGGCATTAGGTACTTTTCGGCAGAACTTGATGACGAGAGGAAGTGGTAGAATTTAAATGTACCTGCCCAAGGCAATTTTACCCCTCTCCCACGCTACCCCTTCCACCTCCCCAATATCTAGCTGTAATCCTTTCGCCTTAATTCACTTCTACTACACCGGAGTGAATTCAAATTCAAATTTCAAATTTGAATTCAAATTTCAAATTCACTCCTCTTCCGGGTTCGGTTGCGAGAGGACGCTGGCGTTGCATATTCGCAGCTTCTCCGACTGGATGGATGTACAGGGTCTGCTTCTACTTTTCTGACCTGACATCTCACACCTGTCCTGCCTTTTCACACCCGCACGTGCCGCGTGTTCTCCGGCTGGATAACGGAATCTGCTTTTGATGGTACGGAATACGGAATCGAAAGGCCCGCTCCCGTTGTTTGTGGCCGTGGCCTTGTTTGCCGGTGGCCTTGTGGTCTTTGTGGCCTTGTTTGCCGCTGTGGTCTTGATTAGCGGCTGCAGTCGTTTGCCGCTGCGTTTGCCGCTGCGTTTGCCGCTTTGCCTCCTCGATCTTGGCCTCGTACTCGTCCCTTCGCTCCTGCCTGGCATGGCTCTGAAGTACTCCGCCGCAAGGCTTCTTCTGCTCAATACCCGCTCCACCCCATCATGCATCTCTGCCATCAAATCAAATGGACTCCTCCGACGACCCAGGTACATTCACCGTGGCTCCGGTCGCAAGTTTGTTTATTTGCAATCAGGTCACTCCATCCCCGTCCTCTGGTCGGCTCAGCGCACTCTCACTCTTCGTCCCAGCGCACCTGGTCACAGCAACCCACACGATCGCACCTCTTGCCTACGAACCCTGGCTAAATCACCTGAATTCATCCCTGCTGTTCAAAACAACATCAAGCTCACCCTGTTCAACACCCGGTCCCTCAACAATAAATGCCTCATCCTGAACGAATACATCCTGGATAACAAACTGGACTTTCTCTGTCTCACCGAAACCTGGCAACAACCTCTGGACTACTACACACTCAACCTCACCACACCCAATGGATATTCCTACGTCAATAAACCACGCTCGGAGGGCCGAGGTGGTGGAATTGCCGTTATCCACCGTCAAGACATCAAGACCAACCTCATCTCCATCTCATCTGCTCCATCATTTGAACACCTGGCTTTAAAACTCTCTGGTCACACGCAGTCAGTCATGGCTGTCGTCTACCGCCCTCCCAAACCACACCCATCATTCCTGTCTGACTTCTCCTACTTTCTGACCCAGCTATGTTCCCTCTCCCCCTCAATCCTCCTCCTTGGTGATTTCAATATCCACATGGACTCCACTGACTCCACAATAACCACTGACTTCACTGATTTACTCACCTGCTTTAACCTCACTCAACATGTCGACTTTCCTACCCATATCCGTGGTCACATTTTGGACCTTGTCTGCTCCACTGGATTAAATTTGCACCATCTCTATGGCTCCGACCTCACCCTCTCTGACCACTTAGCCATCACTCTGACCATCAACATCCCCGCCCCAACACCAAGGCATTATCGCACAATCAACTTCCGTAAGCTAAACGCTCTTTCACCTACCTCATTCTCATCCACCCTCTCTGAAAAAATGTCCACTTCTCCCTTCATTGACCTCCACACCCCTTCCGACCTCACTGACTACTACAACCACACTCTCTCCTCCTGCCTTGACCAGCTTGCGCCTGTAAAAACCAAAACAGTTTCTTTCACCCATTCTGCTCCCTGGTTTACCCCTGAACTCCACCTGATGAAAACTCGTGCTCGCCAACTTGAAAGACTCCGCAATAAAACGGGTCTCACAGTTCACTCCCAAGCCTACAAGGACCACATACAACACTACAAAGATGCCCTCTCCCGCGCCCGCTCTGCCTACTACTCTCAAATTATCCACTCTGGCTCCGGAAACCCAAAAGCACTCTTCTCGACAATAAACAAACTCCTCCGCCCCCTGAACACCACCACCCAGTCATTCACAGTAGACAACTGCATCTCCTTCCTCTCTTTCTTCCAACGCAAAATTGACAACATCTACAACAGCTTGACCACCGCCGCACCCGCTCCCCCTCCAACCACCTGCCCCCCCTTGTCCTGCCATCCCCTGTCTCGGTTCTCCCCAATCTCTCCTACTGACCTCTCTGAACTCCTCATAGGAATGAAAACTGCCACCTGCACTCTTGACCCCATCCCCTCCAGCTTTGTCAAAGCCTCCCTCCCTGCTCTCTCTCCACTTATCATTGCAACAATAAACTCCTCCCTGTCTACAGGCATCGTCCCACCTTCCCTCAAAATTGCTGCTGTTACCCCCATTCTAAAAAAACCTGGTCTAAACCCTGACACCCTAAACAACTTCAGACCCATCTCCAACCTACCCTTTCTGTCAAAAGTTTTGGAACGCGCTGTAGCCACTCAACTCAAACATCATCTCTCTGCCAATAACTTGTATGAAACATTCCAATCCGGATTCCGCTCCAACCACAGTACTGAAACTGCTCTCCTCAAAATCACCAACGACCTTCTCCTCTCCTCTGACGCTGGCAACCTCAACATTCTCGTCCTCCTCGACCTCAGCGCTGCCTTTGACACCATCGATCACACTATCCTCCTCACCCGACTTGAATCCACCTTTAACGTCACCGGCACTGCCCTCTCTTGGATTAAATCATACCTCTCTGACAGATGCCAGTTCATCTCCATCAATAACTGCAAATCCCCCACTGCTCCCCTCCCCCAAGGTGTCCCCCAAGGTTCAGTTCTTGGCCCCCTCCTCTTCATCCTTTACCTGTCCCCGCTCGGTCACTTAATCCGCCGTCATGGTCTCCAATTCCACTGCTTCGCCGATGACATCCAGCTTTTCATCTCCACCAAGTCCGTCTCCACCGACACCCACTCTATCCTGACAAACTGCATCACTGAAATAAAATCCTGGCTTCAAATCAACTTCCTCAAGCTTAACTGTGATAAATCTGAAATAATCATCATTGGCCCAAAAACGCTCACAAAATCCACCCATAACTTTGCCCTCAACATCGACGGTATCCCAGTATCCACCTCCCCTCACATCCGGAATCTTGGCGTCATCTTTGACCAAACCCTTTCCTTCGACAAATACACTAAACAGATCACAAAGTCAGCCTTCTTTCACCTGAAAAACATTGCCCGTCTCCGCTCATCCCTCTCCTCCACGGCTGCAGAAACCCTCATCCACGCCTTCATCACCTCCCGTCTGGACTACTGCAATAGCCTCCTCTATGGTTCACCCTCAAAAATCACCAATAAACTCCAATACATTCAGAACTCCGCTGCCCGTCTACTCACTCATTCCCGGACCCGTGACCACATCACCCCCGTCCTTTACAAGCTTCACTGGCTCCCCATCCCCCAGAGAATCCAGTACAAAATCCTCCTCTTGACATACAAAGCCCTCCATAACCTGGCCCCATCCTACCTGGCTGACCTCCTCTCCAGACACACTCCCACCCGCAACCTCCGCTCTGCTGGTACCAACCTCCTGACCCCCTCCATCCGGACCAAATTCAGATCCTGGGGGGACAGGGCCTTCTCCATCGCTGCTCCCACCCTCTGGAACTCACTACCTCACACCATCAGAGACTCCTCCTCACTCACCACATTCAAAACATCACTAAAGACCCACCTGTTCAACGCTGCATTCAACATTCAACCCACAGCATTTAACCCCTGACTATCTCTTCTCCTTCTCCCTCCTTTTGCTTTAAATATTTCCCTATTGATTCTTGTCTTGTCTTTTTGATTCTTGTCTTATATATATGCCGTATATCGCTGCTGTTTGTTTTCTTGATTCTTGTCTTTTTGCAATTGTTGTTTTCATGTATTGTTATGCATTATGTTTTCCACTCTGTCAAAGCGCCTTTGGGCTTCTGGAAAAGCGCTATACAAAATAAATGAATTATTATTATTATTATTACTAAACCAACCAACTTACTGATGCTTTTTCTTGTTTACCTTGCACCTATTCCTGTTTGTGCAGCTCATATCGCATGCTGCGCTGACGACGTCTGAGGTGCTTCTTGCCCCTGAGACCTTTCAACAGCCAGCTACTCCACAACAACGTGTTTCTGTGCTTTCTGGAACACGCATGCAAGGATCTGCATTGCACATCGGTGGGGACATACTCGCAGCCCCTGGTGGTCCACGGTCTAGCCCGTATGTACCCGACTCTGCACTGACACGTGCACAGCTACGAGACGCACTTCTGCATCTGTTGCAGGTGAACTTCAGCAACAGATATGTTTCATTGCAAAGCAGAGTTTTTAGGAAACATATCTGAATCTACCATAAACTCCTTTAGAGAAGGACTGGAACGTCACGACCTCGGGGTTTGTAACTTAAGTCTGAAGGATTAACTTAAGTCCTGGGCTAAAATGACTTCTAGAAGGGCTAGAGACACGATCTCGGGGTCAAAATAGGGGTTTTTGAGGACGGCGAGTTCAATAGCGACATTTTCAACACCACCTGGGGTCATCTTCAAGGTCAAAAGGTCATATTTCAAGGTCAAATTCGTGTATTTTGGCAATTTTTGCCCGTTTTTTGTGTCTAACTCATAAACGGTGAGAGATGGCTGATTATAATAAGAGGCAAGTTTGTCGAGCTGTCCAAATTTAATATATATTGGCATATATCGTATTACACAAACATACAAACATACAGCAAATACACATTCGAATAATAACAATGCACCGTTTTTCAATAATATTTTGTAAAAAATGTCTATTACAACTATGTCTATGTCTATCACTAGTTGGAGAGCTATCGCTAGTTGGAGAGCTTTTCTTGCCTCCTGAGGCATCCCACAGCCTTTTCTTTGTCACTGACATTGAGGACATGAGCTTTCAATCGAATGTTAGCTAAAGTAGTACATGCTGCATTATTACTAGCTAAAGGTGCATCTACAAAGGATAACAGCTTAGCAAAATGAAAGCGGGAACGCATTTTAGTCATGCCATGCAATATAGGCATTATGTACAAAGAAGACGGTTGACATAGTTGGCACACTCAGTCCACCTCTATTCAAATTATCTAGGAACTCAGATGACACCTCGTTACCATCTTCATCATCCATGATCTCCTCCATACTGGTGCTATCACCATATTTATGAACAAGGTATCTGGCCAAATAAACAACTTTATGCTTAAGGGCATCATCAGACCTCAAGAGTTCCTGAGTGTCATGAGGAGTGATCTCGTCAATGAGTTCACTTCGCTCATCTGGATTTATGGAAGTACCACAATTCTTGTCGCAAACAAGCACACGAGAACTAGATTCTGGCATAATGTCATGCTTAACGAGTGTCTGCAAATTTGCAATTTTAGCTGCAGCCATAATGTCAACGACGTCAATGTCGAAGTTTCCACCGCATCTTTGCCTGGCTTGGCCGAAAAACTTTTCCAAGGCTTCATCCGCGAATATAGCAGGAAGAACGTAGTCAAAGTCTTTCTCTGCCAGAAGCAATTTGGCAGCATCCACATTATTACGTGTGGACACAGTGAAGGCTTCAGCAGTTTGCCGAGTTAGCTTCAGCTTACGACCACCACCTCCTTGCCATGCGCAGGTAGATATAATTTGGCAGGCCTCCTCCAGCCTCGTGAAACTTGTACAGTCTGCTGTCCAAGGCTGTCTGGATTCGTCGCGCAGATGGATAGCTGAGAAACGGTCTTTCACATTCATCATCTTGAACCACTCACTCATTGTCTGGGTGAGAATGATGGTGCCTTCGCTGATGCCCAGTGAATCCTTGAAGGTATTTAAGGCAGCGACAGTCTTGTCATTGAACACCTGACATACCAAGGGTACGCTCTGGCGTTGAAGGTGCTTGGGGAAAACAGTGGTGTGCGTCAGCTTGGTTAAGCGAATAGGAGTAGCTCGGTCGATCTCATAAAGCTTCCAAATATCACTCCAGTAAGCTTTGTACTCATTGCCATGTACGACAAATGAGAGTGTCTGGCCATCAACAGTAATCCAGTTGTTGCGAACATTTTTGAAGATGTGCACGTAGTCGTACACAAAGAACATAGATTGCTCTTGAATCGATAGCACTTGACAACTTCCCGATCCTCCAAGTTTTGAATAAACACTGCGATTGGTATTGCAATTGTCACATATCAAAGAAATCACAGTACCGCCAGCACCAACTACAGCTGAGGCAGCTTCGATGAGGAGTTCCTTCAGCTGATCGGCAGTTAGTTTTTTGCAGGGCAAAACGCGTAGAATATAGCGTGGACCACCAAAATGGCAGGCAACTTCAACAACCATAGCATGTGAAGCAAGCATTTCATGGTCACCCCCCGCTGCAGCATTTTGAGCGTATCCTAGAACATGCCCTCCAGAAAATCGCAATGTCTCGACCAGCTTTACCTCGTCAAACATTAAATTGACCAAACGCTGCTGCGGCTTAAGCTGGTCGAACAACGTTTTGAGGTTGGAGTCCTGCAGACTACTAGAAAGCACCTGTTTTACCTTTTTTGTTGATGGTAGAATGATTAGGCCGGATCGACGAATCATTTTGTATGCACTGGGTGATATGTTGTGAAGCTGCATTGCGAAAATCATAGTATCGGTATCAAATCGGCGACCATCAGGAGGTATGAACACATGCCGCAGCTGCGACAGAAGGAAGGTTAAATGAGGAAGCTCGTGTGCCTCAGTCATCTTGCAGAGCTGGCTTATTACGTGTGGAAGAATTTCCTGGCTTGTGTACTCATAGGTGTTTACCTGGTCAGTTATGGATCTAATCTGGGACCGTTTTGAGAGCAAGCTGTTCTTTTGCAAAGGAAAAAGTCGTTTGGGCACCTCAATGCCATCTTTCTCAACTCTATTCAAGAATAGGAATCCAAAAGGTGAGCTGACTTGTTGGAAATGAAAGAACTGCCTGACAGTTTGTCCAGTAGCGTCAGTTATTGATAGGTACAGGTTTTTCTGGTCTTTTATGACGTTAAAGCCAGGAAAATAGGAGCTGGTTTTGGCGCAGAAGTGGTCGAAATCTTGGATCTTGTCTGCAGCCTCAGCAGCTGCATGCACCTTCTTAGTTCTTGATTCTGATGTAGAAGATGATGTTGGGCGTGGGGCTGAAGTAACCTGCTTCAAAACTGATTTTGGTAATCCAGGAAATATTGATGGGGGTTCTTTGGGTCGCTTGCCACCCTTAACTGACACCCATTTACAATTGAAATGTGTCTCACAAATATATATATCTCCTTCAAACGCCTCAAGCTTTCTTTCTCATTCGGCATTGCCAAAATCCATCTCTCCCTCTCCTCAGGATCTTTTGGGAAGGATAGGACCTTTACATAAGGCGTCCCATCATAGTTTCCTTTACAGCCAAAGCAGCTGCAACGACGTGGCATCTTGTCATGAAAGCAGGAAACAAAACAAAGATCCTGTGAGATCACCAGCTGGACAGTTTCTGAAAGAGAAGAGAAACATATTATTTTGCTGATTTCCGATATTAAATGTGAAATATCACAATTAATTTTAAAATAAATAATAATTAATACACAAATCAAAAAAATTAAAAACAAAATTGTTGAAAAATAAAGTTGCCAAATGGAAATAAATAATGTATATTCAAATCATTTTTTCGAGGGAAACTAATCTGTTATAATAGACTATTATATTTTATTTATTTATTTATTTATTTATTATTTTATTACATAAATTACATGTCATATGGCAATTTCATTCCAATCCATCCAATAGTAAAGTGCTGTGGTATTTGCATAGAAAACGAGGCATTCATAGAAAACGAGATAGAAAATGGGAACTCAGACTCAAGTTACAAACCCCGAGGTCGTGACGTTCCAGTCCTTCTCTAAAGGAGTCTATGGTTTGTGTAATACGATATATGCCAATATATATTAAATTTGGACAGCTCTACAAACTTGCCTCTTATTATAATCAGCCATCTCTCACCGTTTATGAGTTAGACACAAAAAACGGGCAAAAATTGCCAAAATTCACTAATTTGACCTTGAAATATGACCTTTTGACCTTGAAGATGACCCCAGGTGATGTTGGAAATGTCGCTATTGAACTCGCCATCCTCAAAAACCCCTATTTTGATCCCGAGATCGTGTCTCTAGCCCTTCTAGAAGTCATTTTAGCCCAGGACTTAAGTTAATCCTTCAGACTCAAGTTACAAACCCCGAGCATGGGACGTTCCAGTCCTTCTCTAAAGGAGTCTATGGAATCTACACATTTCTTTGGTTACCTCTGCCACTGAAGGTGGATGGAGGTTGTTTTCACCCCTGTCTGTTTGTTTGTCTGTCTGTGAACAGGATGTCTCAAAAAGGTGGATGGATTCAGACAAAATTTGGTGTAGATGTTGGGTAGTATGTAAAAAGGACGAAATGATTAGATGTTGGTGAAGATCTGGATCTGAGAATTTTTCATTTGAATCTTCACCATTGAGAGATGAGGAAAAAATTATGTATAGCACGATATCTCAGATATTTACTGATTCGGACAAAACTTGGTGGATAGGTTAGGTGTGTGACCAGGAAGAATTGAGTCAATTTTGGTGAAGATTTAAATCTGGATCTGGATCAGCCAATTTTTAAAAAAAGTGATTCTTTACAATTGAGAAATGATCCCAAAACTACACTCAATATGATGTTTCAAAAAGTTGTGGACCGATTATGACACAACTCGGTGGATGAGTTCATTCGACGTCAGCAACAAGCCGATTAGATTTTGTTTCATGTCTGTTTCCAGATCTGGCTTATCAGTGGGATACAAAACATAAATATTGAGCCTGGTGGAGGTATGCGCTCTACTGAGTGCTGTTCCAGTTTATAATGCAGCTTTGCTTTAAACCGTTTTCATTTCTTTGTCTTTAACAATCATTTTAAAACGTCGGACAGTTTGTGGGTTTTTGTTCTCCATGCAATTTTTGACTTCGTACAAGTGTAAACTTGTAAACTGTAAACGTGTAATACTTGTAAACTGTAAGTGTGGGCTGGAATAAGTAATCATAATAACCAGTCGTTGGAGCAGCTGCACAACAGACGCTGTAGCCACAAACAACATCATCCCACAACTACAGAGACGCCAACCTCGCCAACTACTGTAGCACCTGTGGAAGACTCTGCGGCTCCCAAATTGGCTTGTGCAGTCACCAACAGAAGTTTAACACATGACTGACCTCACCAAGAAGTGCTGCGCATATCCACCACCTTACGGAGATGAATGGATGCCATCGATGATGGTGATTGTAAAGTGTAAACTGGAGGGAGATCTAAACCGCACGTTAACAAACAAAGGAGGGTAGCGTGCTCATGTATATGCAGACACGCACACGCTCACGCACACGCAGACGCATGAGTGTCCCAATCGCGCATGCGCGCGCACACACACACACACACACACACACACACACACACACACACACACACACACACATATACACACACATATACACATACACATACACACATATACACATGTACACATGTACACAAATACACATGCACATACACATATACACATATACATATACACATACATATACACATACACACATATACACATATACACATATACACATACACACATATACACATACACACATACACACATATACACATGTACACATATACACATACACACATACACATATACACACATACACATGTACACATACACATGTACACATACACATATACACATACACATATACACATACACATATACACATACACAAACACACATATACACATATACACATATACCTGGTGTTGGCTTAGCGGTTAGGATGCCGGCTTGGGATCCTAGGATCCTGGGTTCGAATCCCGATCGATCGCTGAATTAACACCAGGGGGTTGACTCAGCCTGTCATCCTTCCGAGGTCGGCAAATTGAGTACCAGCTTGCTGGGATGAATGATCACGGTGTGTACCCCGATTTAGAATAGGTACACCGTATCCCTGCGCATCATAAGAGTGTGACCAAGGGTTGGCGTCAGGAAGGGCATCCGGCCATAAAAACATTGCCTCAAGCAGGGAACCATGATTGTCATGGGGCCCGTAAGGCTAACCCCCGCTATAGCAGGGAAAATGGCCTTAAAACGATCATTCATTCATTCATTCATTCACACATATACACATTTCCACATACACACATACACACATATACACATATACACATACACACAACACACACATGGAGGTGGATACTTCAAGACCAGTGAGGGCTCTGTTCCACCTTCTGAAACCCGCATATGGAAATTCCAACCAACACCACAAACAAACACACTGGCCCATCTCCTTCTCAATCCCCATACCATCTTTTCCTTGTGCTGAAGCTGAATTGGCTCACCAGAAAAACTACTTTGCCCTCTTTGGGCTTACTTTTCTCTCCCCAAAGTCGGTGCTTGTGTGTGCAAGGGAGAATTTTCAATCGATGAAGGACTGGGGGAGGGTGGAATTTGCGGTGGAAGGGGGATGGGCGGGGGGTTCCCCTGGTTAGGGGGGCATTAACGAACATTTATGGAATATGACAGATATGTACACCTCATAGAATGTAAACATGCACTTATTGCACAAAAACTACATTGTCAATTTAATACCGAACATAAACCACACTTATCTATATTATGATTACTGTGAGACATTGGGATCCAAGCACTCATCACAATGTATCGCATAGGAGAGTGGACAAATAAACACGTACAGTGCCCTCAAGTATTGCAACAGTGAAGTCAAATTTGTTATTATTGCTGTATACTCAAAAAATTTGACCGCAACAAAAAATTTGACCGCAACCGGACCGCAAGGCTAACCCCCACTCTAGCAGGGAAAATAGCCTTAAAATGCATGTTGTTTGATGTACTCAAAAAATTTGGATTGGACATACATACTGTTGAATACAGAGAATGAATGGGATGGCAACATAGAGAGTAACCCAGTTTTAGGACCGGCAGAGAAGATAACTGAGAAGGAAGTTGAGGAAGCGATAAAAGCAATGAAGGGTAGAAAAGCGGGAGGGCCGACGGGAGTTGTGGGAGATATGTTAAAGGCAGCAGGAAGTTGGGGTGTGAAGAGAATGACAGAGATCTGTAATCTGGTGGTGAAAGAAGGCCGCATTCCAGTGGATTGGGAACCGAGTACCCTCGTCCCTCTATACAAGGGGAAAGGTGACCCTCTGGAGTGTGGCTCGTACCGAGCGATAAAGTTATTGGAGCATGGAATGAAGGTATTGGAAAGGGTGTTGGAGAGGAGGATAAGGAAGAAGGTCGCAAGAAACTCATTTTGCAAGAAATGTTCGTTTCCCATTAATCATACATTTTTAAAAATCCAATCTCACCCCTCCCCTCCAAACCTCCCCTCCAAATCTCCAAATCTTCCCCATCACCCATCCCTTTCAAATCTTCCCCCTTGCCCCTCCCCTCCAAATCTTCCCCATCACCCATCCCTTTCAGATCTCCCCCCTTGCCCCTTCCCTCCTAAACTCCCCCCACACCCCTCCCCTCTGAGACCCTCCCTCACTCCTCCCCTCCAAGACTCCCCTCTCACCCCTCCTCCTCAAAGCGTCCTCCCCGCTTCTTCCCCCTTCCAACTCTCACCTTCAGCTCCCTCAACCTGCTGCCTCACTCTTCCCCCTCCTCAAACAACACCTCACTGCGCCTCACCCAATCACCATCAAACCTTTTGTCCACCCCATACTTCCCTTTCTCCAAGCTGTTCTGAAATCTCTGACGCACCTTCAACAGCTCTCCCTACCTCTTCCTCCTCTTCCACATCATACCGTACCGCTCCCCCCCCCCCCTGTTCTGTATCCGATGCTCCCCCTTCCTCTTCTTTAACAGTATGGACCTCAAACATCCGGGGCCTTCGCTCAAACTTGACTGATCTCTCCATACAGGTTGCTTCTGACAAACCAGACGTGATCTGCTTAACAGAAACTTTCCTCCTTCATGATGTCTTTGATTCCTTGGTATCTCTCCCAGGTTACTCCCTCCTCCGGTATGATAGACCTGAGCCTCGTCCTGGAGGGGGGTTGCTATCTTTATAAAAAACTCTCTTCCTCACTCGCCCTGCACTGCCTCTCTCCACCTCACCCCCAGGAATACCTTTGGCTACGGCTTCCCCTTCGCTCCCACCTTTTGTTCATATGTGTGTTGTACCGTCCACCAAACAGTCATGACTCCATCTACATCTCGCTGTCTGATAACATGGACCAACTTCTATCTACCCATCCCAACTCTCTCTTCCTCATATGTGGTGATTTCAATTGTCACCATGCCAGTTGGCTGGGTGTGGGTACCTCTCTCACCAGCCATGGCTCTTCAGCAAAGGACTTCTGTGACTCACTGGGACTGACACAATCTGTCAATTTCCCGACCCGGATCTCAATCAATGGAGCATCTTCTCTTCTGGACTTGGTTATGACTAACTTCCCTGAAAATGTCTGCTGCTCTTCTTCTGCTCCAATCGGCTCATCTGATCATGTGCTTGTTAAAGTGGACATCTCTCTGACCATTCTCAGAGAGCCTCCTCAGCGTCGACGAGTCTGGCATTTCACTCAGGCCAACTGGCATGGTCTTCAAGCAGCCATCAATCATCTGGACTGGTCTCCCATCTCTACCGCCTCTGACATCAACTCATCCTGGGAATTCTTCCAAAGTAAACTGCTCTCTCTCATGCACAGATTTATCCCATCTCGTCTTCAGTTGTCATACCCTTCCTCCCGTCCATGGTACACGGAATCTTGTGGTGAGGCTATTGCCCAGAAACAACTTGCTTTCGTCTCCTGGAAAGCAAATCCAACGGAAGGAAATCTCATTTCCTTTCACAAAGCCCGAAACAAGTGTGTGTCCACCATCAGGAGAGCCAGGAAACAATATCTCTCCGTTCTCAGGACAGAACTCTCTTATCTGTCTCCCTCTTCCAAATCCTGGTGGCGTCTGGTCAAATCTGTTTCTGGTGTTTGTTCCCCCTCCATCCCCTCCCTCACCTCAAACGGCCACACGGCTGACTCCGCGCGTGAAAAAGCTGAATGCCTCAACTCTGTGTTTGCCTCTAAATCTTGTGTCCCAAACCCATCACTCTCTGTACCCACCGTACCCAGTCGTACCCAGCTGCTCCTGGACTCTGTGTCCTTTCCTCCTGACAAGGTGGAAAAGTTTCTGTCAACCCTCGACTCGGATTCTGCAACTGGACCTGACGGCATCAGCCCACGGGTCCTAAAATCCTGTTCTTCCGCTCTTTCACTCCCTCTCTCTGTTCTCTTCACCCTCTCTTTTGCTCAAGGTCATCTTCCATCTGCTTGGAAATCTGCCAACATCACCGCTTTGCACAAAAAAGGTGCAAAAACAGATCCCAGCAACTACAGACCAATCAGCCTTCTCCCAATTATCAGCAAAGTCATGGAATCCATCATTGCTTCAGATATGAAATCTTTCCTCTTCTCCAATGGCTTGATCTCTGATCATCAATTTGGTTTCAGACCTGGACACTCTACTCTGGACATGCTGCTTCTGCTTTCTCAACAATGGATGGAGGTCCTCAATGCCAAACAGGAAATTCGAGCTGTCTCCCTTGACATATCACGTGCCTTCGATACGGTCTGGCACCCCGCCCTGCTCACCAAACTCTCCTCTGTTGGTATCCATGGAAATCTCCACGCATGGCTGGCGGACTTCCTCTCTAGTCGTAGTCAACGTGTGGCGCTGAATGGGTTTCTCTCATCTCCTCTTCCTGTTCAGGCTGGAGTTCCCCAAGGCAGTGTTCTGGGCCCTGTGCGTTTTCTGGTCTTCATCAATGATCTCCCCGACTCTCTTGAAAATCCTCTCTATCTCTTTGCTGATGACTCTACTCTCTGTCGCTCCATTCTTCATCCCTCAGATCGACAGTCTGCAGCCTCCTCACTCTCTGCAGACCTGGACAAAATCACAGACTGGGCAAACAAGTGGAACATGTCTTTCAATCCTGACAAATCTCACACTCTTACAATGTCTCTCCGAAAAGACCGACTGGACAACCCTCCCATCTACTTTCTGAATAATCCTCTCCAAGAAGTTCTGTCACTCAAACTTTTGGGTCTCACTATCTGCCATGATCTTTCCTGGGAAAACCACATTTCAAATCTGGCCTCCAAAGCCAGTCGCCGACTGGGCATCCTCCGTCGTGCGAAGTCCTTCCTTGGCACACCTGAGCTCCTCACCACGTACAAGGCTTTCATCCGCAGCTCAATGGAATACTGCTCTCCCCTCTGGGCTGGCGCTCCTGCCTCACACCTAGCTCGTCTTCACGCTGTTGAAAGCAAAGCATTCAGAATCATTGGAATCTCCCGCGATGAAGCTAACTCCAAGGGCCTTTCACTCACTCACCGCAGGCAGGTTGGTGGTCTTTCCGTCTTCTACCGACTCCTCTCTGGCCTTGCCCCCCCAGCTCTCTCTGGGCTCTGTCCCGCAAATATTCCTACAGGTCGCACAAGATCTGCCTGCAACCCTCTTATGGTTAAACTGCCAAAATCAAGACTGTCTGCTCACCTTCACTCCTTCATTCCTCTTTTCTCCCGCCTCTGGAACAAACTCCCTCACTCTCTTCAATCCCACTCCACCCTCCAGGTCTTTAAAACAGCTGTTCACCACCATCTCTTATCTTCTTATCTTATCTTCCCCCATCCAAAACCTTGATCTTTTCTATCCCCGATAATTTCACCCCAATTCCACTTTTTGAAATACCAACTTCTGACCTGGAAGTCCTTGGTGTCCTTGTGTTTTATACTTCTCCCACCCCCCACCCCCCACCCCTTCCCACGCCTCCTCCCCCCGAGCCCTCTCCCTCCCACACATCTCCCTGCTCTCAAATGTTGTGTGGTCTCAAGTGTTTGTGTGCTTCCCATTCTCTTGTCTTCCGCTCCCTCTTTTTATATATTTTGTTTGTCTGGTTGATTTGTTTGTGAAGTAAATGTCATGGGGGGTTCTGGAATGTCAGCTCTTTCACGAGCCTCGATTCAGTATACAAAAAAAAAAGAAAAAAAGGAAAAAAAAAAAAAAAGAAGAAAAAAAATAAAAAAGGTGAAGATTGACGAAATGCAGTTTGGGTTTATGCCAGGAAGAGGAACGACAGACGTGCTCTTTATTGTGAGGCAGTTGCAGGAGAAGTACATGGAGAAGAGGAAGAAGTTGTTTCTTGGGTTTGTTGATCTGGAGAAAGCATTCGATAGGGTTCCACGCGAAGTATTGACATGGGCATTGAGGAAGTTAGAAGTGGGGGAATGGTTGATCAGAGTAGTGATGGCAATGTACAAAAGAGCGCGCACAGCTGTAAGGACGAAGGATGGGAACAGTGGTGAGTTTGAGGTGAAGGTGGGAGTGCATCAGGGGTCGGTACTAAGTCCACTACTATTTGTAGCTGTGATGGAGGTGCTGGCTCAGAACGTAAAGAAGGGTTTACCGTGGGAGTTGTTGTATGCAGATGATCTGGTGTTGATTGCGGAAAGTATGGATGGACTGAAGGAAAAGATGAACAAGTGGAAGGAATGTATGGAGACAAAAGGTCTGAAGGTGAATATAGGAAAGACGAAGGAGATGCAAGTGGTAAAGCATGTGGTGAGGTGGAAAGAACTGGGAAGTGGCCATGTGCTGTGTGCAGGAAGGGTGTCAGAGTGAACTCCATTCAATGTACAATGTGCGCTGAGTGGGTTCATCAAAAATGCAGTGGTCTGAGAGGGTCATTAACCAGTGTGGCAGCTACATTCAAATGTAAGGTGTGCACAGAGGGAGCTGCAGATGGAGGAAATGTTGAGTTGGATCTTGGAGACGGCGTGAAGCTGGAAGGTGTGAAAACATTTTGCTACCTCGGAGACATGCTGAATGGAGAAGGTGGATCAGACTCGGCAACGGTTGCTCGAGCGAGATGTGCATGGAAGAAGTTTCGGGAACTGAGTGGCGTGCTGATGAGGAGGGGAGTGTCGTTGAAGCTGAAGGGAAAGGTGTATGCTGCATGTGTGAGAAGTGTTATGATTTATGGGAGCGAGACATGGGTCATGAACGTAGAGCAGCAACGAAGCTGGAAAGGGTGGAAATGCGAATGGTTCGGTGGATGTGCGGAGTATCGTTGAGAGAGAGGAAGACAAATGATGAATTGCGAAAGATGATGGGAATGGAGCCTGTGATTGATGCTGTGAAGAGGAACAGGTTGAGATAGTTTGGTCATGTGTTGAGGAAGGATGAAAGTGACTGGTCGAGAAGAGTGATGGAAATGAATGTCGAAGGAAGTAGAGGACGGGGAAGACCGAGAAAGACTTGGCTAAAGATGGTGGAAGAAGAAATGCGGGCAAGGAGGTTAACAAAGAGAGATGCAGAAAATAGGGCAAAATGGAGAAGATTGTCATGGGGACTGCAAGGCTAACCCCCGGTCTCGCAGGAAAAATGGCCTTAAAATGCATGTTGCTTGTTGTTGTACTCCAAAAATTTGGATTTGAGATAAAAAGATGAACATTAGGGGAGAGTTCAGAATGTCAGCTTTTATTTATTGGAATTTATATGCATACATGTTTTACCCTTGTAGAACTATAGCACTTTTCATGTTCGGTTCCTCCATTTTAGGTAAGCATAAGTCTGGGATAGTTTAGGTAAACACAAGTATAGGTAACCATAAGTATTTGCCTGACCCTTTTGTCTTGCAGACTGACGAAGACTTTTTGAGCAAAATCTACGGTGCATACTTGCAGGTGTTTGTGCGTTCCTCTGGAGGACTGCAGCTGTGATTGTGTCCGTGACTCAGATTATTATATTGTATTTGTTTTAGCTTTTAGAAAGTGGAAAGAACAAAGTTGGTACGTTTCCAAAACTCCGAGGAAAGCAGGCTAGTGGATTTCAGGTTTTATCTAGTTTGATGCAGTGTGTGCAGTACTTTCTTACAACACTGACCTTGAACCTTTTACACAATCTTTGTGACTGCACATGCAAAATTGTCCATTTGAAAATAACTTTAAATGGATGTTTTATGCATTCGAGTTAGATGCACAAAGGTAAAATCCTAGCTTGCACTCTTTTCCAACGTGTGAACACGTGCATTTACAATGAGTCCTTCATCAGCTCTTTGTTTTCCTTACGCAGCAGTCGAGTGAGAGATCCAGAATGGCATTCCTTGTATATCACTTCCTGCACAGTGAGTGAGTGAGTTGTGACAATGAGAGTTATTTCGCTGTCTGCACAGATAAGAATGTAATTTAGTTCCGTCGCTGTGAGAGAAACAACGTTGAATCTCTTAACATCTCTTTGCAAGCTCTATCGAATGTTCACAGATGAGATCGCATTTCAAAATGGAAAGATGACCCGTGCTGGCTTGGATGACCGTTTTGCAGCTGTGCTGCTCTTCTTTATCAGCTTGTCTGCATGTCTCACTTTTACAATCTCCACGTAAACTGGCTTTGTCTGCTGCACTGACTAATCGGCTTGCTGCGTGTTTGTATAAATATCAATACCCGATCTCTACCTCATGATTGTCCTGAAGGTCACTCTGAGATGTTGTATCTTTTATGTTGTAAAAGAAAGTTTGTACAATTGTTTTTTATTGTCTCGTTTGTGCAGTGTATGAAATTTTACACCATGAAATTTTAGAATGCCAATTTAAGCACTCGGTCATTGCAGTATAACTGTATAATGTAGCAGGTCATAATCAAGCTTGTTTGTCGAGTTAAAGCTGGCGGGTTTCGTTTTGCTTCATCATTTCAAGGCACTGCAGATAGATGTTGCAACACAACCTTCAGGAAATGCGCATGTCGGGTGGCCTACAAAATGATAACATTTACAATTGCGATTGAAAAGTTGGTCTAAAAAAAAAAAAAAAACACCTTTAGCGGCCATTTTTCCCCGCAAAGCGGGGGTTGGCCTTTTTCGGGAACCGTGGTTGTTGTTGTTTTTTTGGTCCCCTTTTTGAAGCAATGTTTTACGGCCGGATGCCCTTCCTGACGCCAACCCTTTTTGCCGCCTTTAACAACAAACAGGGAATTACCAGTGAACTGGTCTACAAAGCAATAATGTATTAACTAGAACAGCACTCGGTAGAGCACATACTTCATTTGTTTTGTATCCCACTGAGACCAGATCTGCATCCTGACCTGAACCAAAATCAAATTGGATTGTTCTTGTCACCTACCCAACTCATCCACAAAGTATTGTCATCATCCTTTCAAGTCCTGAGAAATCTCACACTCTCACTATCTCTCTCTGACAGGACCTTCTGACAAACCCTCCCATCTACTTTCTTAACAATCCTCTTGAGGAAGTTGTCATTCAAACTCCTAGGTCTCATTATCAGCAATGATATTTCTTGGGCAAGCCACATTTCAAAGTTGGCCTCCATAGCCAGTCTCTGACTGAGCATCCTCTGTCGTACAAAGTCCTTCCTTGGCACACCTGAACTCTTATCCACATAAAAGGTCTTCAACTGCAGCTTGATGGAGTACTGCTCTCCCCTCTAGGCTGGCGCCCCTGCCCCACACCTTTCTAAGCTTGACGCCGTGGAATTGATTGCCTTCAAGATCATTGGAATCTCCCGTGCTGAAGCTGAGTCTATGGGTGTATCACTTTCCGATCGCAAACATGAAGGTGGTCTCTGTCTTAAACAGCCTCCTTTCTGGTATTGCACCCTTTGCTCTTTCCATGCTATGCCCCTCCCTCCCGCCCCCTCCCCCCTCAGGTTCCTGCAGGGCACACATGGTCCACCATCAACCCACCCCCTTTTGGCGAAATTACTTAAATCCAGGATCACTGCTCACCTTCACGCATTTGTTCCTCTTTTTCCTGCCTGTAGAACCAACTTCCACATTCTCTCCAATCACATTGTTCTCTCCAGGTCGTCAAGACAGCTGTTCTCCACCATCTCAGATCGTCCCAATCCAAAACCATGATCTTTTCTACCGTCCTCGGCAACGCATCGACCTCCCCCTCCTCCACCCCCCACCCCCCCCCCCCCCTCTCCATCCACCTACCATCCAAGCCCCACTCCTTCCTTGTCTCAAGTTTTTCTCTCCTGGGGTTGTCCCTCAGTATCCATCTTATCTACTCCATGCGTCATTCCATGGCCCCCATTCTTCCATACACCCATTGTTTGTCCAAGTCACCCCTTTCAACTCCGCTGTTGGTGTCTCTCAACCTCTTCCCCCCCCATTCCTCCCCTCCTGCCCTCGTCTCTGCTGTCCCTTTCGTCCTGATCCGTCTATTTTACAAACTCTTCCACAAGCCTTGACTCTATCAAAATATAAAAATGTCATGTTTGGCACATCTCTCAAGGGTGAAGAATCGCTTAAAAAGAATTCTCAGATCAGGATTTTCACCAAAATCAAATGGATTTGTCCTTGTCACTCATCCAACCTGTCCACCGCATTTCGTCTGAATCGGTCCATAACGTTTTGAGATATCCTGCTCACAGACCGACACACAAATGGATAGATCAGGGTGAAAACATAACATCCATCAAGAGCAATGATTCATTCCTCAAAAAATTATTGAGAAGGTGAAAGGCCTATTCTCACAATACAGGGAGTTGAACTCTCGGCCCTGATTGCGCAAATGCGCTTAAAAGTTGTCTTGGTGCATTGCAATATTCCAGGCCATATTGATTACCTCTGCCACCAAAGGTGGATGGAGGTTATGTTTTCACCCCTCTCTGTTTGTTTGTTTGGTGGTCTGTTTGTGAACAGGATAATCCAAAAAGTTGTGGACGGATTCGGACGTAATTTGCTGAAGAGGTTGGGTATGTGACAAGGACGAAATGATTAGACTTTGGTGAAGATCCAGATCTGGGTCTGAGAATTTAAAAAAGTGATTCTTCACATTTACAGATAGGGCAAAAATCTATATATAGCATGGTCTCAGAAAGTTGTGGATGGATTCGGACGAAACTTGGTGGACAGGTTGGGTGTGTAATGAGGACAAATTGATTAGATTTTGGTTCAAATCTGGATCCGAGAGTTTTTTAAACCTTTAAGTAATTCTTCACCATTGAGTGCTTGGGCCTAAAACGATTTATAGCACAATATTTCAAAAAGTTGTGGATTACTTATGACACGACTAGATGGACGAGTTTGTTAAGTGACAAGAACCAGCGATTGAATTTCGGTTCAGGTCCGGATCCAGATCCGGCCTATCGGTAGGTTACAAAACGTAAACCGTTCAGCCTGGCAGAGGTATGCTCTCTACCGAGTGCCATTCTAGTTGTCCCTTCGATGATCATGGGAATGTTTGTCATAATGCACATAACCGTAAGCTACGTCCAAAAAAGCATTCGATTTTTTTTCTTAAAGATTATCTTGGTCTACGATGTGATGTCCAGTGCAAATATTCGCTGATACCAACCAGAAATTAAAATAAAACAGTTTGTGGGCCACCTTATATCTTTTCCTGTTTTCTCAAATTCCCTTCCTCTATTTTCCAGGTTGAAATGGAGTTTAGTTTTAAAACCATTTGGCAATATGTTAGGTGAGTAAAGTCATTTGACTAGATGCAGAGAATTTGCACTATTTTGTGTGCTTTTAGGGTTGCTCACTTAAGCTTTAAAAAAAATTCCTGGATATTTGTATTTTAAGTGATAGTTAAAACCAGTGTTAATATTTTGCTTTTGACCTCTCGTGTTATTTGCAATTCTCAGACTTATTTTTCAGCATTCAGATGTAAAACGTTTGGAATTGAGGCAGATGAACAGGTGTGGGAATCTAAGAACGCAGGCAGTCTGGGGCTGGTCTCGAGTGAAGAGAGGGTGGGACGAGCTAGTCTCGGTGCAAGGCAATGTAAAACTGAGAACCCATCAATACACCTTAATTTGGCAAGAAACAGACTTTGGGACTCTGCTTCCTGCTGAGATATACAAGATGGATAGCAATTGCACCTGTGAAGACTCGTACTGCATGAAGGCCCACGAATACTGATCCATACCCATATTCCATTGTGTTGCAGGCCTTTAATATTTTAATGAGCTCTGAACAGTTCAGAATGGGCTTTGCTGTGCAGAGAATAGTGAGGTGTCTGCCTCATTATTCTCTGCAGAGAGGTCATTGAGAAGTCATTTTGGCAATGCCAAGAATGGTTGACATATTGTGAGGCCAAGGAGCTCCAGGGCTTGGCTCGAGAATTTGACTGAGGGATTTGAAAGCCATTTCTTTTGGAGGGACAGTGAGAAAATGGCATTTTCCTGCATTGAAAGTTATGTTACTGGTAGACCAATGGCCTATTTTTTCTATTTTGCAGAAATTTATGCTGCAGCAGCCTGCCTTTCAAAATGGTGGTGTACTGTTCTGCACTGAGTGGGGTCATCTGCAAACTTTGGCCGACTAATCCAAGGCAGCAGATGCAGACCAAGAATACGGTCTTTCCTAAAATGTTGACTTGTGGGCAATACCCTCAAGAGATCTTGAAATAGAATGCAGAGAAGAACAGCCCATTGTTTCTGATCATGGAGAAAATTTGATAACCATTCAAGGAGGAGGACCTGAATGCCATCAGCAAACAACCTGGATAGTAAGGAAGCTCAAGGGATGTCTCTGGTCTTTCATTTGAGATATAGTGCATGAAGCAACATTCCCATGATAGAATAGTTTGGAGGAAGTTGAACTAATGATCAGGTAAGTTGAACTTTACTAAAGTCCTGTGGCGATGTGGGAGTGGCAGGCTGATGCAAAGCAAAGAGGATGCTGCTGGAAATATTCGGTCGCAACTTTACCGCTCAGGTATAGTGGTGGCTCTACCGTTGATTGGGAGCAACAGCAGAGTTTGTACCCCTGCTTGAGTGATAAAGGCAACCCTTTTCAGGGACAGCACTGCTCCCTCCAATTGGAGAAGAGGACACAAAGGTTCCCTAAACAAAGTTTGCTCCACCTGACTTGTCATGTCAGCAAATTGCAGCAGACGTATCTGCTCACGTGGTGAACATTATCGTAGGAAAATTACACTATTTTGCTCCCTCGAACTTTACACCATTGTAATATAATGAATGACTTCAATATTGAATTTCGCACAGTAATTATAGAGCATGATCTCATTTTGAGGAGAAAGGTGCCCTTACACATTTTACCAGATTGGCAAAAGGGAAGACTAGAATCGCCAAGTCAGTGTTGCCTTTCCTCTGAAGATTAGGTTTGTTAGCCTCTGAGACGTACTTCCAACTGGTATTATTAAGCGACTCCAACCAACGTTTGTCAGATGTTCAACATATTAGTCATCAGCACGTATACTCCCACTGTGTCATATTCCGATGAGCTTAAAGACAAATTTTGTGAATATATTCGAGTTGCCATCCAAATGACACCATAAAATGAAGAGCTCATTCTACTTGGAGATTTTAACGCTCATGTCTCGTGTGATTTTGTCAGTCTGGAATAAGGTCATTGGTCACCATGGTACAGGTAAAGAGAACTCAAACGGATCACTTCTCAACCTTTTTAGAAAATGAACTTGTGATTACAAATATATTTTCCTAACAAGTACATCAATACAAGAGCACCTAGAGGCACACTCATTCTAAAACATTGGCATTTGATTGACTTTATAGTTATTGAGCAATGGGACTAGAATTATGTGAAACACACTCGAGTCATGAGGAGAAACGAATGCTGATCTGACCACAAGTTGGTCCAAAGGAAGATATATTCCACTTTAAGCCGCACAGTAATGGAAGACAAATGAAGCCGATTCAGAAGTTGAATATTGAAAGACTTAAATGTCACTGTTTGCAGAATAAGCTCTGAAAATATTTTGATTCCATCATTGAACCCCATGAACTTTTCAAACATGGTGGTGTTAACGTTGTTCAAAAATTTACCAGGTTCTTCAAAAAGATTTGGGAACTAGAAGCTGTACCTGAGGCGTTGAAGGATGCAAAATTAATCCACCTCTACAAATGAAAGGGAGACTTGTTAATGTTGTGACAGCCACCACGGACTCTCATTGCTTGCAATTGCTGGAAAGATATCTACCTCTGCCACCAAAGGTGGATGGAGATTATGTTTTCACCCCTGTCTGTCTGTCTGTTTGTGAACAAGATATCTCAAAAAAATTGTGGACGGATTCAGACGAAATTTGGCAGAGATGTGGCAAGGACGAAATTATTACCCTCGCCAGAGGAGAGGGTATTGCATTTGATTCCGTTTATTTGTCTGTCTGTTTGTTTGTTTGTCTGTTTGTCCGCACAGAATAAATATGATTTTCTCTGCAACCGTTGGTCCGATTGACAGGAAATTTTCGCGATAGGTACAACTCCACCTGTAGAATTTTTATTGATAATTATGACGTCATAGGTCATGTGGTTCGGCCGCCATCTTGGAAAAACCGAAAACGTTGCACCAGAAAAAATTGAGACATGGTTCATTGTGAAGAACCCTCCATGTGGAATAACATATGTTAATGATGATCTCAAATTCCCTGTTTGTCGTTAAAGGCGGCAAAAAGGGTTGGCGTCAGGAAGGGCATCCGGCCGTAAAACATTGCTTCAAAAAGGGGACCAAAAAACAACAACAACCACGGTTCCCGAAAAAGGCCAACCCCCGCTTTGCGGGGAAAAATGGCCTCTAAAGGTGGTTATATTTTTTATAATGATGATCTCATAGCCTGGTGTCGGCTTCGCGGCTAGGGTGCCAGCTTAGGATCCTAGGATCCTGGGTTCGAATCCCGGTCGATCGCTGAATTAACGCCAGGGGGTTGACTCAGCCTGTCATCCTTCCGAGGTCGGCAAATTGAGTACCAGTTCACTGGTAATTCCCTGCTTGTCGTAAAAGGCGACAAAAAGGGTTGGCGGCAGGAAGGGCATCCGGCCGTAAAACATTGCTTCAAAAAGGGGACCAAAAAAACAACAACAACCACGGTCCCCGAAAAAGGCCAACCCCCGCTTTGCGGGGAAAAATGGCCTCTAAAGGTGGTTTTTTTTTTTTTTAATGATGATCTCATAGTTGCCTCCATTATGATGTCATAATTCAACAAGTACAAAAAACGTCATCTGATCAAGATGAAATTTATTGAGCATGATCTAAGAATAAATTGGTGGAGAAAAAAAATAATGATGTCATCGGTCACGTGGTTCGGCCGCCATATTTGTTTTAACACAAAAGCCTTAAAAACCACTGAAAATACATCCTGGCGTGGGTTTGCAATCTCTGATTGCTCTTTTTCTTGTTAGATTTTGGTGACGATCCGGATTCGTATACGGCTCCTAGAATTTTTACCTTCTTTTTGGGAAGTGATTCTTCACCATTGGGAGATCAGGCCAAAAACGATACATAGCAGGATATCTCAAAAAGTTATGGATAGGTTTGGACGAAACTTGTTGGACAGGTTGTGTGTGTGTGACAAGGAAGAATCGATTCAATTTTGGTGAAGAATGTTTCTACATTATATAAATTCTGTATTGTGATTTTCTGGTCTACTCTGAGATACAAAACGTAAACTGTTCACCATGCGGAGGTATGCTCTCTACTGAGTGCTGTTCTAGTTGCTCATGTTATACTTGACCAGCCTACTAACTGCATTTCTCACTCTAATACACCAGAAAGTCAGTGTCAATTTTGTAGTGAGCACACATTTGTATGGTTGCCTATCTTGGACATCCTACCACTGTCACATAAGGCAACTGGAGGAATTCCATTTGCATTGTCTGAGAAAGATTGCTGGAATCACATGGATGGATAATACCCATGAGTCCTGTCACTGAAGTCCTTGTGGGATTACTGGCATAAAGTTTGATCTAACGCAAGCACGACTCGACTGGTCAGTTAATCTTGTGCACATGGATGACAGCAGAATACCGAAAGTACATTGCTGTAGCCAAATAAAGAAGACGCACCGTTCACATAGAGGGCAAAGGAAGCTGTACAAAGACTTTCTTAAAACGACCCTCATATCAGCTTGCAACATTTCCACCACCAACCACCTGCGAGGAAGATGCTGTAGAAAGAACATTTTGGCGAAACATTTATTAAGATTTTCTTTGTTCATTTGAAAAGAAAAGAAATGTAATCAAGAAGTGAAAAAGGTTAAAAACAGAAAAAGCAGCCTTTCACACACAAGGAGATTGCTTCACTTGTAATGTTTCTCCCACATTGGACTTCAGAGATACAAATGTACCAACGAGAGGCGAGATCCATCATCGTCGTCGACGGCTCGCTGCAACAGAGAATTGGAGCAGAGACTATGCCTGAAGCGATCAGAAGCCAAGGAGAAAAACGAATTCTTCCCAATAAAACTACCAAGGAGACAAATGAACACTTTCTGTAAAGACTGTCAATGAGATGAAAATAGAAGAGGAAGAGCAGGACGTGCTGGAGGGGAAGTTTTACATTATGAAGTCCAACAAAGAGTGAGTGTTATTTGTAGGGATGCGTTAGTAAAGAGACAGATTGAGTCAGGACAGCTGTTTTGAAAAGGGCATCGACTACAATATACAATCGACTGAGGTTTGAGGACCGACTCCTAGTCAACCACCTGAGTTATTCGTGGCAATTAGAGTCTGCAGAGAATCCATATTTGGAGAAAGTGTTATATGGAGTTATGGGAGTTGGGGGGGGGGGGGGGGGTGTGGTAGAGCCAACACAGATAATGTCAGGCAATTGAGATATAACTTACTCAGAGAGATTTTAGATCTGTTTTTGAAGCCTCCAATGTTGGAGCAACAGTAAGGAAGTTGAAATGGTGAGGAAGGGAGACTGGGGGAAAGGGTGTGAATGGATGATGGGGGGCAGGGAATGAACAAGGGGAGACAGACAGGGTCTGGGGAGCTTAGGGGAGGGTGGGGGTTAAAATGACACACAGTTGTTGATAAATTGTATCAAGTTTAACTTCCTATTGTTTGAGCATTTTATTTAGCAAGCAATATGTTATACCCTAATTTTGTTTTTATTACACCAATAAGCCATGCATTTGAGGATTTTTAATTCTCAAGTCAGATGAAATCGCGCGATGGGAATGTTATCCCAAAAATCCCATGAAAAATCAATTCTGGATAGTTTTCTTTTCCAAATCGCAGTTTCGTTATCATGCAGCTTGTGCAACTATGGATTTTGAACACAAGCGATGTCGACTCTGTATTCGTGGTCATCGTAGGTTTTTGAGTTGTTACAAGTTTTGAGTTTAGTTTGGTGAACTTTCAGGCCATCTCCAGGTACAGAGTGCAGAATTTGATCTTTTAAGGAAATTGGAAACCTCAGCAGTTTTTGGTTGTTTTCTTTTAACAACGTTATGTGTAAAGTGTTTTTATTTGTGCTCGAGAGTATCGGAATGCGATTGCAGATGATTCTATCCGGGAGATGACATGACATATACATTATCAATGTATGGAACAGATGTATCGAACTCTGTTGAACTGTGATGTGTTCTTGTGAAACGCCACGGCTTTTTTTATTGTTGGTGAATTTGGATGATTGGGTTTTAATATCACTTGTGGCTGAAGGCTTGGCAGTGCATCGACGTGCCAGTGCAATTTCGATTATAATGTGAAATGTATAGCATTGTACTTTTACTGCATTGCATTAAACCTCCTGGTTTGTACACGTTTTTCCATCTTTGTCTTTTCATTTTAACCGACCCTGTTTTTGCATGCTGTTACTTGGAGCTCGGTCGTCCTGGGTGAATGCCAAAACAAGGGTGTCTGAAATGTAAAAGCCTTTTTATGGAAAAACTATCCCGATGCGTGTTCATATTGCAAACCCTGGCTTTGTGTTTGAAATCGATTCAGTATACTCGTATCGTTCATATTGCAAGCCTCGATTCAGTATAAAAAAAAAAAAAAAAAAATCATTTAAACCCTCTTCTTCTTCTTCTTCATCTGCAGCACGAGGCTGCGGGGTAGCATCATTGATAGAGGGCGTGGCTATGCCGCTGATGCAATGCCCCCTGGTGCTTAGGGCAGGAAATTGTAATTTGTTCACGGTGCCGGCGATAGCTCGCCTACTCTTCGTGAAGGACACCGTGGGATCATTAACACCCACCAACAAATGCCGGCAGATGGGAGGCCAGTTTTACGTCCATCTGAGGGATGGCACATACATTGATGAATCGCCCTTGAGAGTCTAGGGCCCTAAGGTGTTTACCAAGGGTAGTCACACAACAATATTCACGTTACATTATCATTATTTCGAAAATGAAAAATCCAAGGCTAATTCCTTACTTTCGCGTTATTAAATTAGTGCCGAACAACATTTATATCATCGATTCATGAACCATACACCGCTTCAATCCATTAACTTTACATTCACGACATTGGGATTAAAGTATTATGGTTATATTTACTATATTATTATTATTATTATTATTATTATTACGAAAACAATACAACTGAAACGGTACACTACTGTATTAAGAAACCTGGGCTTAATTTGTCCGAAGCAGGCCGAAGATGAGGCATAACGCTTAAGGCCAATACATACCGTACAGTATTGCTGGAAAAGCCGTAACACCGATGCTTTCGATATTTCATGGTCATTTTGACAATCGGTTTGTTTGATTTTCACACTGAATGAAAAACGTAAAGGTAGACAATGGCGATTGTGATATATGACAGGTTCGGCATGAACGGCATATAAATCAAAATGGCGGTGTGTGGAGAGTCAGCCGTTGTACTGCTGCCGTAATGACATCAGACGTAATCACATCACCCTGTCATGTGACCAGATCCTCAGATCTGATTGGTATACGCTTGAGGGGGCATATATACATACATACATACATATATACATACGGACGGATAAACACTGTTCTAGACTGCTTTGCCCTATGGGTTACGCCGTAAAAACAAAGGTTCTGTAATAACAGTGAAATAAAGAATTGTGGACACCAAATGCTTTTGTCATTTTCAACTTATTTTTAGAGAAAATTGTGAGTTATTTGAAAAAAGTGCAAGGGTGCCAATATTTTTGGCGACGACTGTAGTTTGCTGGAAAATGCCGCGAATGTCAAAATCACGATTGTAGGGCATTGTTACAATGGGAAAAGGGGGGATAGGTTCTCAGCGGATCCTGATTCGCGGTAAATCCCTTGAATGTCGACACCTCGAATGTCGGGGCATTGTTTTAATGGGGGGAACGAGGGATAGGTTCCCTGCAGTTCTTGATTCAAAAGGGAAAATCCCACAAATGTGACACCTCGAATGTCGGGGAATTCTTTTAATGGCGAAACAAGGGATAGGTAGGTTCCCTGCAGATCTTGATTCAAAATGGAAAATCCCACAAATGTGACACCGCGAATGTCGGGGCATTTGTTTCAATGGGGAAAAGAGGGATCGGTTCCGGCCGGCTCCTGATTCATAGGAGAAAATTTTTAAACTTAAAAATGTTTTAGACCGTGAATGCACATGATTACAGTTTCATAAAATACTAGCAGAAGTACCCGGCATTGCCGGGTGGGGGTGGGGAGGGGGAAGGGGAACGGGGGGAGAGCGAGCCCCTTGGTAAAGCGAGCGATTTTTTTTTTCATAGCGTCATATCGTTCATAGCGTCATAGCGATTTTTTTTTTCATAGCGTCATATCGTTCATAGCGTCATAGCGGATTTTTTTTTTCATAGCGTCATAGCGATTTTTTTTTTTTCATAGCGTCATATCGTTCATAGCGTCATCACGTGATCGCTCTGAGCGAATCAGCGCCCACCTGCTTTAATTCCGTGCGCTGAAATGCGCTGAGGTAAATATGAATAAAAAATATGGATCGTCAAATATTTTGAGTTCGTCCCAGGCTCAATGGCCATGTCTATGCCAAATATCAAGCACGTAAGCCTCTCCGTTTAGGAGTCTATCGGTAACATTACACACACACACACAAACTGTGTTTTATCTATCTATAATTCCATTAATCTCTGTGTGTATGTGTGTTTGTATGTGTGTATGTTTGTCTGTGACCGCTGTTTCTCGACAACTACCGGTCCGATATACTTTAAACTTGCCAGGTATATTGCTGGGGACCCGAGGATGTGCCTTTTCAAGGTTTCATATTAATCGGAGAAGTAGTTACCGAGCTATGGCGATTTCTTTACCAAACACTGCAAGCCGTTCGCTTTGGACCAAACCATTGCATGTAAATAGAGGGGGGGGGGTTCTGTGGTCGTTGCGAATGGACCAAACCATTCATGTAAATAGAGGGGGGGGGGTTCTGTGGTCGTTACTGCCACGTGGTTTCAAAGTTTTTTTTTGTTGTTGTTGTTTGCACGCATGTTTTTTTGCACCCAAGTACGGGCACGCCCTAGGATGTTTACACACACACACCCCTACACACATTTTTTTTTTTTTTTTTTTTTTGGCAAGGAACGGGCACCCACGTACGGGCACGTCCTAGCTTATATATAGTACGGGCATGCCCTAGTATCTATAATTCCATTAATCTCTGTGTGTATGTGTGTTTGTATGTGTGTATGTTTGTCTGTGACCGCTGTTTCTCGACAACTACCGGTCCGATATACTTTAAACTTGCCAGGTATATTGCTGGGGACCCGAGGATGTGCCTTTTCAAGGTTTGAAATTAATCGGACAAGTACTTACCGAGCTATGGCGATTTAGCCGTTCGCCGTTCGCTTTGGCGTTGCGAATGGGCCAAACCATTGCATGTAAATAGAGGGGGGGGTTCTGTGGTCGTTGCGAATGGACCAAACCATTCATGTAAATAGAGGGGGGGGGGTTCTGTGGTCGTTACTGCCACGTGGTTTCAAAGTTTTTTTTTGTTGTTGTTGTTTGCACGCATGTTTTTTTGCACCCACGTACGGGCACGCCCTAGGATGTTTACACACACACACCCCTACACAAAATATTTTTTTTTTTTTTTTTTGGCAAGGAACGGGCACCCACGTACGGGCACGTCCTAGCTTATATATAGTACGGGCATGCCCTAGTATATATAGATGCTTAAATAATAACAAAAAAAAAAAAACACGACACCAAGTACCGTTTCTAATGTTTATTGAAGGAATGCGATTACAGTTTATTGAAAGTGTTCAACCATACGGTGCTAAAAAAAAAATCATGTACCATTTAAAATTTTCATTTTCCAAAAACACATAACTTTTCTGATGATGGTGAAGAATTCAAATCCAGCAAACTCGACTGATGAGTCGAGGCTCTGAAGCCAACCAAGGTGAGGACGCTGATGAGTCGTGCACCAAAAATAATGTAAGCCATGGGCCACTATAGCTGCCCGTGTACCCCTCCCACTCCCCCTCCCTCGCCCCCCCCCTCCCCCACCCACTACCTCCACCCCCCCTCCCCCACCCACTACCTCCACCCCCTCCCTCCCCCACCCACTACCTCCACCCCTACAAATCTCTGACACTATATTTTCTCTGCACAAGACGCAGTGGTTCCCAAACCCATGGTCGCAACCCAAATGAGGGTCGCGAGGGTGTTCCTGAGGGTCGCGGGACAGTCTTAAAAAACAGAAATAATAGTGTTGTCAAGTGATTACTTCACTGGCATAATATGAAAGATTATTGAAATAGTAATTAAAAAAGAATAGTTGAGCTTGATTATCGAATGCACTGTTGTTATTCGACAAACTGTGTCCACCGGTTAAAAGACCTAAAATACTCAAAAAGGACCCAAAAGACCCAATGGACCCTAAACACCCAAAAAACCCTGTAGACTGTTGAAGACACAAAAGACCATGAAGACCCACAAGGACTCTGAAGATCCTGAAGACCCAATGGACCCCAAACACCCATAGTACCCTGAACCCAAAAGACCCCGAGGATCCAAAAGACCCCCTGATCTAGACTGGTTGAATTGTTTGGCTGTGTGCACTGACGGAGCTCCATCTATGATGGGAAGTCGTTTGGGTTTTGTTACTCGTGTTAAAGCATAAAACCGTGATATTGAAGCGCGGTGCTACGCGCGCGACTTGCTACCAAGGAGGAAGCGGACAACGCGGTTAAACAAAAGTGTCTTTATTGACAAGAGGTCACTGTAGCACTGGCGCGCTCCGGGCTGCGCGCCCAGTGTATATCCTGAGGCCACGCCTACCCCTCGGGCGTGGCCGTCGCCCACTTGGTGCGCGGAATGATGTCACCACGCCAGTGGGCTTTCGTGTCCGCCACACGCGCCCCCCCCCCCCCAGAATTCCCGCGCACCTGGAGGGCCAGTTTGCGGCGCAAACGGATGACCCGGCCGAAGCGCCCTCTGGTGACCGGCGGCGTCCGGGGTGCAGGGATGCCAGCTGGGATGCCCCCGGCTGTACCCGGGATGGGTGCCGGACCGGGGGGCGGCGTGCCGGCAGTGCTGGGCGGTGCCGGGGGTCCGCCCGCCGGGGGGCGGCCCCGACGCGGGGGCCGAGCCACCGGCGGTGGGTGGTCCACGTCGAGGTGGGCTGGCTTGAGTCGATCCACCGAGACGCGGTCGGGAGTACCGCCGATGTCCAAGGTGAAGAATTTCACCCCGGTCTCCAGCACGCGGAAAGGCCCGTCGTACGGGGGCCGCAGTGGTGTCCGGTGGGCGTCGTGCCGGACGAAGACATGCTCCGCGGTGCGAAGCTCCGGGGCGACGTGCGTGGATGGGTGCCCGTGGTGCGCCGTCGGCACCGGGGCGAACCTCCGGGCAGTCTCCTGCAGCGCGGAGCGCTCCTGCGCCGCGGACCAAGGTGCCGTGGGGTCGGGGAGGAACTCGCCCGGCACCCACAGCAGTTGTCCAAAGACCAACTCCGCCGCGGATGCGCGCAGGTCCTCCTTGGGCGCCGTCCGGAGGCCCAGCAGGACCCAGGGGAGCCTGTCGACCCAGCCGCCGTCGCGGAGGGTGGCCCGGAGCGCAGCCTTCAACGAGCGGTGGAACCGCTCGCACAGGCCGTTAGCCTGGGGGTGGTAGGCCGTGGTGCGGTGCAGCTGGACCCCGAGCCCGCGCGCGACCGCCCCCCAGAGCTCCGAGGTGAACTGGGGGCCGCGGTCGGACGAGATGTCCGAGGGGGCGCCGGACCGGGCGACCCAGGTGGCGATGAACGCCTGCGCGACGTCCGCCGCCGTCGTTGACGCCAAAGGCACGGCCTCCGGCCACCGGGTGGTGCGGTCCATCATGGTCAGGATGTGGGTGAAACCCCGCGAGGGGGGCAGAGGTCCCACCAGGTCCACGTGAACGTGGTCAAACCGACGTTCCGGCACCGCAAACAGGGCCAATGGGGCCTGGGTGTGTCGGTGCACCTTCGCGCGCTGGCATGCGAGGCACGTCCTGGCCCAGCCGCGGACGGCCATCCGGAGGCCATGCCAGACAAGCTTGTCGGCGATCAAACTCTGGGAGGCCCTCGTGCCCGGGTGGGACAGGCCGTGGATGGAGTCAAAAATCCAGCAGCCCGCGGGCACGATGGGGCGAGGACGCCCGAGGGAGACGTCGCACCAGAGGGCCGTGCCCGCGCCGTTGAACGGCACCTCGGTGACGTGGAGGCCCGTAACGGCGGTCCGCAAGGCCTGGACGTCGGGGTCGGCGGCCTGGTCCGCCGCCATCCGGGCATAGTTGATGCCGAGGTGGACCGCGTGGGCAACGGACCGGGAAAGGCAATCCGCCACTGGGTTGCCCTTCCCCGCGACGTGCCGGATGTCCATCATGTATTCAGACACGGCCGAGACGTGACGCTGCTGCCGGGCCGACTACGGCTCGGCGACCTTGCCCATCGCGAACACCAGTGGCTTGTGGTCGACGAAGGCCGTGAACGCACGGCCCTCGAGCAGATGGCGGAAGTGCCTGACCGCCAGGTGGAGCCCGAGCAACTCGCGGTCGAAGGTACTGTACCGGCGTTCAGGCGGGCGAAGCTGCCGGCTGAAGAACGCCAGCGGTTGCCAAGCTCTATGCACCCATTGCTCGTGCACCGCACCCACCGCGTAGTCCGAGGCGTCAGTGGTGAGGGCGATCGGTGCATCGGGCGCCAGGTGCGCGAGCATGGTGGCGTTAGCCAAGGCGAGCTTCGCGCCCATGAACGCCCCGTCCATCTGCTCGGTCCAGGTGACGTCACCTTTGCCCGGCTTCCCCCGGAGGGCCTCGTGCAAGGGGCGCAGGAGCTGGGCGATGCGGGGCAGGAACCGATGGTAAAAGTTCACCATGCCCAGGAACTCCTGGAGCCCCTTGATTGTGCGGGGGTGCGGAAACCCCGTCACCGCCTCCACCTTGGCTGGTAGGGGGACGGCCCCGTGCCTGGTGACGCGGTGCCCCAAAAAGTCGATTTCGGCGACACCGAACCAGCACTTGGCGGGGTTCACGATCAGGCCGTGCTGGCCCAGACGTTCGAAGAGCGTGCGGAGATGGTGTAGGTGCTCTTCGCGGGACGCGCTTGCGACGAGGATGTCGTCCAGGTATACGTACACAAAATCCAAGTCGCGCAAGACGCTGTCCATGAGGCGCTGGAACGCCTGAGCCGCATTCTTCAAACCGAAGGGCATCCGAAGAAATTCGAAAAGACCAAACGGCGTGATGACAGCCGTCTTCGGGATGTCCTCCGGCCTGACGGGTACCTGGTGGTAACCGCGTATGAGGTCCACCTTCGAGAAGAAGGACATATTCGCCAAGTGGGCGGAAAAGTCCTGAATATGGGGGACGGGGTAGCGGTCAGGGGTGGTGGCGTCGTTGAGACGGCGGTAGTCCCCGCACGGTCGCCATCCCCCACCGGGCTTGGGCACGATGTGGAGCGGCGACGCCCACGCGCTCTCGGAGCGCCGCACGATGCCGAGTTGCTCCAGCGTAGCAAACTCCGCTTTAGCTACGGCGAGCTTCGTCGGCTCGAGGCGGCGTGCCCGGGCGTAGACCGGTGGCCCGGCGGTGGGGATGTGATGTTCCACCCCGTGCTTGACGGTCCCCGCCGAGAAGGTGGGCCTCGTGAGGGCCGGGAAACCCGCGAGGAGGCGGGTGAATTCATTTGCTGCCGGAAGCGTGCAGATGAACCTGGCCGGAACGGAACCGCTCAGCAAGCCGCTCGGCGAGCCGCTCGATGAGCCGCTCAGTGAGCTGCTCAACGAGGCGGGCAGCGCGCACGCGAGCGAGCTGAACGTCTCAGCCTGGACAAGCCTTCTGTGCTTGACGTCGACCAACAGGCCATTGGCACAGAGGAAGTCCGCGCCGAGCAGTGCCATAGGCACGTCGGCAGTGACGAACGACCATCGGAAAACCTGCCTTCCGAACCGCAGGGAAAGGCAGCGTTTTCCGTACGTGCGAATGGACGTACCGTTTGCAGCAAGCAACGTGGGGCCCCGGCCCGCGGACTGCTTGTCGGATGTACCGGCGGGAACGACACTCACCTGCGCGCCCGTGTCGCACAGGTAACGGCGCCCAGATAAGGTGTCCGTTATGTATAGGAGGCCGTTTAATCTGCCGGCGCTCAGTGCCACTACCGAGGGCCGGCCCGGGTGTTTCCCGACCTGCCGAATGAGCACGGCGGGCGACATTGCCGGGCCTTGTGGCCGAACCTAGCGTGGAAATGGCACCAGGTTTGCGGCGAAGCCGGAGGCCGCAGTTTCCACGGTGGTGGTGGGCGGGGCGTGGCGGCCGCCACGAGGCGCCCTCGGAGCAGGGGTGGGCACCCGCAGGAGGTTCGGGCTCGGGAGCCGCTACGGCCGCACCGAAACTCGCCCGCGTGTCCAAAGCCGCGTAGTACTTGTCGGCCTCGGCCGCGAACGCACGGGGTTCCGTCGTCGCAGAACCGGCCAACGCGAGGCGGACTCGTGCCGGCAGCTGGCGTCGAAATAACGCCCGGAATAGAGCGTTCGGGGTTTCGTCGCCCGTGAGCGACAGCATATGGTCCATTCGGACCAACGGTCGCGTGTCACCGAGCTCGGGGAGGTCCAAGAGGCGATCGGCCCGTGCGTCCACAGTGAGGCCGAACGTGGCGAGGAGGAGACGTTTGATCACCCCGTACCTGTCGTGGGCTGGTGGGTTCCTCAGGACCGACACGACGCGGGCGGCCGCGCCGGCCCCGAGGGAGGCGACCACGTGGCAGTAGCGTGTCTCGTCCGCCGTGATGCGTCGAAGCCTGAACTGGGCTTTGGCCTGCAGGAACCAGATCTCCGCCTGAGCTTCCCAGAACTCGGGGAGCTTTATCGCTACTGCGTTGGTTGCCATGGCTGTGGCGGGTTCGGGTGGTCAGTGACGGCTGACCAAAACGTCGGAGTCACCAATGCAGCGCGGTGCTACGCGCGTGACTTGCTACCAAGGAGGAAGCGGACAACGCGGTTAAACAAAAGTGTCTTTATTGACAAGAGGTCACTGTAGCACTGACGCGCTCCGGGCTGCGCGCCCAGTGTATATCCTGAGGCCACGCCTACCCCTCGGGCGTGGCCGCCGCCACTTGGTGCGCGGAATGATGTCACCACGCCAGTGGGCTTTCGTGTCCGCCACAATATCATAATAATTCGCTGTTTTTTACATCGAGAAAACCTTGCCACTTTACGTTTGCAGCTGGATCTCCATGTAGTTCTCAATAATGCTATCCAAATTGTGAATTTTGTCAAGGCCAGGGCATTAAACTCACACATTTTCCATAAAATTTGTGAAGAGATGGGATCACATCACCAGGACTTGCTGTTCCACTCTGATGTTCGTTGGCTCTTAATTCGTCGTTGTCGTTGGCTAATTAATTCAATGAAACTATATGAATAAAAACAACGTATTAAAATGACAGGTCATTAACACTGCATGTACAGCATTTAGGGTCATCAGGTCAGGACAACATTGTATTTCGGGTCGCCAACGAAAAAAGTTTGGGAACCTCTGCACTCGAGTATCCAGAACATGAAATCAAACGTTAACATTACAAAAGTTGGGATGAACTTATCATTTTGGCTCAATATTTAGAGGTACCCTCAAAACGTGACTGTGGTCAATTTGCGTCACGCTCAATTTCCATGTTTTGTATTTTGATAACTTGAGAGTCATTTTTGCAGTAATACATACAAATGAAAAGCTTAGCTTCTGTTGGTTCTTATGAAATAAATATCATCATGTTTCAGAAATATTTAATGTTAGTTGTTGGACGACATATATGTTGCTGAAAAATGCCGCAAATGTCGAAATCGCGAATGTGGAGGCATTGTTTCAATTTGGAAAAGGGGGGATAAGTTCCAGCGGATCCTGATTCATGGATCAAATTTCAAATCAAAATGGCGCTCGTTAATAGAAGAAAACAAAGCAACGAGCATACATTAATGAGATTTAATACATCAACAACTCATGTACCAATTCTATATTTTATGCCTCTCTAATGTAACATATGTTTATAAATATTAGGAATATGACGAAGGATGAAAGTAGCCTGACAGAATGTATGCACATTAACAAATGAAGAAGCTACCACCAAGCAAAATATACTGGGTATTCTATAATAATAAAAAGGTGTGTGTGTGTGTGTGTGTGTGTGTGTGTGTGTGTGTGTGTGTGTGTGTGTGTGTGTGTGTGTGTGTGTGTGTGTGTGTGTGTGTGTGTGTGTGTGTATGTGTGTCTCTGTGTCCCCTCCATAACTCCAAAACCATGAAACCTAGCAACCTCAAACTTTGCATGCATACTTAACGACCTCCAAGGGATTGCATGAATCAAAACTGGGTGTTTTGGAAGATCATTTACGCCAACAGGCTTACGTTTGGTCAGCTTGCATTCAGGTCGCTCTGCTTGGGGTCGTATTTCTTATTTTTGCTACTTTGCTTATTTCTTGTTCTATTTCATATTTCCGTTTATTTCCGCTGTGCTTATATCCGCTATTTTGTCCGCTCAACTCAAGTATGCCTTGCCTCAGAACAGGTCGGTTTCTGTACAATAAAGCTTCATATCTACTAATGGTAATACAGCTGATCTTCATATCTACGAATCGCTGTATTCCTGTATACATCACAATGCTTATAAACGCCAGTGTTTGTGTCTTTATTTATTTTTCTCAAAGATCGAGAATCTCTTCACCTGAATCAAATTTCAAAATTTTAACTCTGGAATTGACTTCAGCAGCATTTCCGACTATTAAAAAAGTGTTCACTTGTCTAATTCGGACATTGTGGGACACTAGGCATCTCAACAGTATTTTTTTTTTTTTTTTTTTTTTTTTTTTTTTTGTTGTTGTTGTATACAAGATCGAGGCTCGTGAAAGAGCGAACATTAATCACACAGAAAGATAAACCGACACATAAAACATATAACATGGGGAGCGGTAGACAAGATGGGGCGAGAGGGGGAGGAACACAAACACAACATCTGAGAGCAGGGACATCGAGAGATCTGTGGGAGGGAGAGGGCTTGGGGGGGGGGGGGAGGAGGGAGAGGTATAAAACATATGGACACTGCCGGGACTTCCAGGAAAGAAGTTGGAATTTCAAACAACGTGGATCTGGGGTGAATTAGTGGGGGTAGAAAAGATCAAGGTTTTGGATGGGGAAAGATAAGAGATGGTGGTGAACAGCTGTTTTAAAGACCTGGAGGGAGGAGTTGCTGGAGTGCTTAAGCTGCTTGGGCGAGCGCTCTACAAGCAGCTTTGGTCATGGAACATCCCGCCAGATGGGAAACCCTGCTCCCTCCTCAGATTGATTTTATTCTATCGCTTTCCTTCCTTTAAAAAGTAAAAAGTACATGTATCGATGAACGAAGGCAGCTCCCCTGCCAGCCTTTGCTGTGTTACTTAATCTTCGCCATTTTTGTACGATCTGCTTTCATTGTACGACCCATCACTTTCACATAAATATACACAAAATACAATAACGTCCATCAACTTTGTGTTGGAGTTCCAGCATGTTGGTTCGAGCTGTGAATTTCAAACTAAAGGAGAAACTTTTTATTTAAACTCGGAAAGCCTGAGACAGAAATGATCTGCTTCTGATAAATATCCTTCTTCAAACTCGAAAATAATTACAGAGAAACTCAGCCATGATAATTCTTCTTCTTCTTCCACGGAATCCGCGTGAACATTGGCAACATACACTGCTCAGATCTTCTTCAAACTCCCGAGAAACTATTTATTCAAGCTCGGAAAACATTACGGAGAAACAATCTGCCTCTGCCTTCTTCTTCTTCAAACTCGCCCCCACGTGCCTGTGATGCGACATGTGGTTCCTCACCTGCTAAAAATGTGATATTTTATTTTCCCCTTTTTTGTTCCATTTGCTTTCATTATACGACCAGTCACTTCCACATAAATACATGCATACAAATTAACATCCATCGAACTAGTGTTGGAGTTCCACCATGTTGGTTTGAGATTTGAAAAGGATTAACTGACATTTTGTGCTCCATGTGACTTGAGATATTTTTGAATTGAATTATGACAATTCCCACTTGAATACCTCTTTGAAAGTCCACTGCTCATCATCAAATGCCTGATCTTCATAAGTCCGAATTACTAATCACTTGCTAAGCCAGTTCCTTATCAACTGTTCCGTTGGCATGCTTACTTCAGTGCTTAAGCAACTTGGTGGGTGCTCCACAACCTTATTGATAAATAGCAGCCTTAGCTGGCGTTGCTCGGGGGTGGGTGGGGAACTGAGAAGGTGGGGGGGGAGGGGGGGTTCAGAGAGATTTATTTGAAATGGTGTTGAGGTGATGAGTTGAGTTGAGGTGATGCTGGCTTGTGTATATTTAAAATGGTGAGTTGAGCCAATGCCGGTGGGTAAAGGGGTCTTAAAGCGTCTTTGGGGTCTTCCATGCCGAAAGGATCATTGGGTTATAAAGGGTTTTTGGAGAATAAAGTGTCTTCAAAGTTTAAGGATCTTTGGGGCCTTACAGGGTCTCCAAGGGTCTTAGGGATCTTTGGAGTCTTGAGGGTCTTTGGGGTATTCTGGGATTTAAAGGGTATTGTTGCGGATCTCAGCGTCGGCCTTTCCCCTTTACCAAGGGGGGATGAGTCCCCTTGTCTTTTACTAGCCGACGGGACCCGGGACCTATGACGTCACTTCTGGACAGCGCAAAGTAGGGTCGTAGGATGAATCACTATTACCTAATTACTCGCGCCGCCCAGAAACGAGGAAATAAGCCCCGCCCGAATCACGGGTGTAGGTGGAAACGCCGAGCGGAAGCGGCCCGTGACCCGAGCCGTTAGCAATGACTAAACCCGATCCAAGCGGTTCGTAATCATGCCACGCTTACCCAATGGAGGAAATGACTGCAACGGTCAAATTTGGAAGAAAGGAATAACAGAATTTATTTACACTTTGTACAAGAAGAAGAAGAATACACAGTGCAGCCTTAAACAGTCTTAACTTATCCCTGGACAAACGGGCCCGTCACACTCAGACACACTCACAGGATTGCAGATGAACAGGTCGATGGTCCAGGGATGGCGTCCAGGCAGCTCGCTCTCCGGTCCCCAACTCGCACCGCGATGTAGATGAACAGATGGCAGGAGCTCTCCACGTGTCGTTTGGCGCGCACGGGATTATTACAGGGCAAACGGTTTGTAACGGGAATATGAAGAGAGAGAAGGGGAGGGAAGCGGTAAGGGGAAGAGAAGGGAAGGGGGAGAGGGGAAGAGAAGGGAAGGGGGGAGTAGGCTGGCGATTGCTAGGCTGGCTTTGGCGGTTAACTCGCGGCTCAGCCACGTACGTAATAAGCAAATAGTTCGTAATAGTTCAATTAGCGCGAACAATGCGCTTCGCAATCAAGGCTCGAAAGCGTCGTGTGCACGCCAGTCCTCTTAATGCCGTTCTCACACGAAGGCTCCGGATCAGTTCTCTCAATGGCAGTCCTCTTCCAGCCAGTCCTCTCACAAAGCGCAATTCACCCAACGAGTCCTCATATATCTCTTCGTAAGTGCCTCTCCCTTCTCATCTGCTTTGTACAACGAAGTTCTCCTGGCCAGTCCTCATAACCCAACCAACTCCACTGAACTCATCTCCTCCCAACTCATCTCTCAACTCAGAACTGCGCATCCCTTTCTCATCTCATCTGAGGTAGGGACCTCGCGCCAAGGGTTTTATTGCCACGCCCTTGGAACCCTCTCAAACTCACCAGACGTTTCTCGCCACGCCCTATCAAGCCATGCCCACCGAGCTCTGGTTGGCTGTTGCCCTCACCGTCACCGCCTTCTGACGTGCTGCTTGATGCGGCCACACCTCGACCCTCGCGCTCCTCCCCCTTTTCAGGCCTACCTCATGGTTACCCGACTAGTTTCGAGGGAAACCAAGGGCAGCGAACGCTGCTGGCGGCCGAAGCGTAACAAACTGCTGCGGGTAGCCCAAAGCGTAACAAACTTGAGGGATGCCAAATGGAGCGCGGGATCGAGTTTGCCCATGATGGAAATTGGAGGGTGGCCGCAAAATGAAAGGACCTAAGCTTATTATTTTTTTACACAATGCAGATGTTACTAGTGAAATGGCCTACTCTTACACATACTATGACATAACTAATTCTAATGGGCTTACGTGTTGGTTGTGGACTAACTATGGGGGGAAAACCTTTAACCTTTAATGATGTTATATGTACAATTCTCAAAACCTCAACAGTATTAAGGGTATTCAGGGTCTTCAAGAGTTTTCATGGTGTTATGTATGGGTCTTGAGGTGTCTAATTTCCCAAGCATCTAAAAAGCCTTCTCTCAAGCATGTAATCTAATCTCTCAAGTTTGTATAAAGGGTGTTACGGGTCTTTAAAGGCTGGGGTGGTGCATGAAAATACCCTTTGGACAATCCCTGGGTCAGACTTGGTATGTATGCCAAATTTGGTGGTTGTCAGCCCCGCGGTCTTTACAAAAAATGCAGACAGACAGACATACTTCCGATGAATTTTATTTATTAGACGAGTGGGGCACCCGTGGGAAACCCACGGGCATAGACGTGTACAATATTTGGACATCTTGAGTTAGATGCTGCATGAAGAGTTTTACAAATTGGGTAAAAACCTCACTCTCCTCCCTCACTCCTCTCCTACCGTCGCTTTCCTCTCCTCCACTCATCTCCTTCCCTCCTCATTCCCCTCCCAGCACCACCGCCCCCCCCCCCGCCCCCACACCTCACTCTCCTCTCACCCCCGTTATCCCCTCTTGCTCCCTTATCTCCTTTTACCTCCCCTCGCTTCCCCTCTCCCCCCTTCCCTTCTCTTCCCCTCTCCCCCTTCCCTTCTCTTCCCCTTACCGCTTCCCTCCCCTTCTCTCTCTTCATATTCCCGTCACAAAGCGACTGCGTTGCCTGGCAACGCCGTGTACTTTTACTCGTGTATTCAATATAATGAGCGGGCACTCACTTGTGGAAATTGTCAATCCTGATTACTGTCAGTGCTGTCATTGATATGGGTCATCTGGCAGTTCTGCATCTGACTCATCTGAGTCCACTTCCTCAGATGTGGTGGTTCAATGAGCGTCAATGATATCGTAGTGCAGCAGGATGAAGAACACATTGTTGTCTGATCTTTTGATCCGGATGTAGTTGTATCCCTTGTCATTCCCATCCATGCAGTAGAAAACTAGGCCTACTTTGGAGTCTGTTTCCTCGGGTCGATCGCCGAGTTTCAATTTCTATCTTCTTCGTTTGTCGTCCCCTATTCAGACATCAACTGGTATGCAGCCCCTTCACAGATCAGGACGACTTTTCTTCTCAGGAGCTTGCTGGCATATGACCGAGGACTCCGTACATTGCAGAGGAGATTGATGAATTGCACCTTGTTTTGATCGTTTGCCAAGAACAGCTTCCAGTCTCTGTGTTTTCACCGTTGACGGTGAGTTTCTCACTGCAGCCTCTTCGTTCACGCTCCATGGATTTGACGGAATTGGAAGTATCATATCCATGCTGAAAACTGTCTGTTGTCTTTGATTTCATGTCAAAAATCTTGCGGCAAATCAGATGGAAATTCGCTGTTGTCACCTTCATGTCGTGGAAGTAAGCATTCCCATTATGGTACACAAGTGCAGACTCCCCTGATGGTGCTGGAGCATCTTCCACTTATTGAAACATTTCAGATACTGGAAACTGGTGAGATACTGGAAACATTTCGATTTGTCTGGCTGTCAGAAATCTATCAGCTGTCCCAATTTGAAATAGAGCAGGGGTTAATGGGTACGTCATCAGTTCCTTCATGTCCAACTGCAAGCCTCGTCTTTGGGATTTCACAAATAATTGGAAGGCAATATTGCTCGAGTGCATAAAGTCAATGAACTGCAACACATGCGCATAATGGAGCTATGTGCCATGGAGGACCAACTCAACCCTTCAAAGAACATGGCTCTGGAAACAATATCACCATGTAGAAGAAGTTTAGAGCAGCACACAAGGTGGGTGAACTATCAGATTGTAATCTGGAAGAGGGCCCATATCGCTAAATGCGATATTCCAGATGCAACCGTTGTCCATGGATGGGAGTTGAGGGATGGCAAGCTGGAGCCACTACGCACCTACCAACCCTACCGATTTTCTATAGCTCCCAACGCATACCGATTTTATTAGTCAGACATACCGCATTTGGAAATTGTTATTGGAAAAAAAAAAATAGTTGTGTTTTTTCAGTTTTGCGTTCGTTTCTCACTGCCAAGATCGTATTACACGCGGCTGCTTCTACATTCTACAAAACTCGTGCCTGACCTTGATTTCTTATGTCGTCAGCGATTGGTTATCGCTTCCAAACTAAGCATGACCAATGGGACGACAGGAAACAGCGGGCATTCATTTCAAGACAACGCGCCATTTTCCATTCATGATCAAAGACTGCAGTTAACAGAGAGTACTCATGGCTTCAGTGCACGACAACAATGCAAACACCAGAAAAGAAAAAACCACCCCCACGCTGGGTCAACAAGTTTAAGCCAAGTTGGACAACACAGTTCAAGTGTATCAAGGCTTCGCGTAAGGGAGACGGACATGCCTTCTGTGATATGTGTCGATCAGACTTCTCCATCAGTCATGGGGGATACAACGACTTGAGTCGCCACATCAGCACGGGGAAACACATGAGCAACTCCCGCGCGGTGGCAACCACATCAAAAATAGCCTTCCAGCCAGTGCGACAGATGCGGACGTCAATCAACGCCGAGGTTTTATTTCAAGGACTGTTGATGGAGCACAATTTGCCTCTGGCCCTAAATGACCATTTCTCCAAGCTGGTCCCGCGGATGTTCCCCGACAGCGAGATCGCGCATCAGTACGCATGTGGTCGTACCAAGGCGACTCATATTACGTGCACCATCGCGGGTCAGTCAATTGATCGCATCAAGCAAAATGTCGGCCGGAACGATCTGATGTTTACCCTAGCAACGGATGGAAGCAGTGATGATGAGGACAAGTTTTTCCCAGTCTTGATCACCCATGAAGATCAGATAACGGGCCTAATCACAACATCATTTCTCGACATGCCAGTAGTCAATTCCGCAACTGGTGAGAATATTGCCACGGCATTAAAGGACTCTCTACGAAAGTGTGACTTAAGCCTGAAACAATGCATTGCTTTCTCGTCGGACAATGCCTCAGTAATGACTGGTCGACATCGTGGCGTCATGGGGTACCTCCAAAAAGACACAAACACAGACATCTACCTGATGGGCTGTCTGTGTCACTTAAGCGCCCTGGCATCCAGGGTGAGGAGGACGTTTTGAATATGGACTTCACTGAACAGGACAACCAGAGGTCGAACAGGGAGCTATTTGTCGGTTTCCAGGCAATGCAGCTCATTGTGAAGAACGCTCTAGAGGGGACCAGTGGAGTGACGAAATTCAGAGCAGAGGTCCGAATGTTCTACGTTGGTTCCCTGACCTACATGAGGGACAAATTCCCATTCCAGGACCCTTTGATCAGGAATGCGGGCATCGTGGACCCAGCCTCCTCCAAGACAGCTTCCATGCAGAGCCTACTTACACTGGTTGAACAGCTCCCTGCATCTGTTGCCCCAGAAGAGAACAGAGATGCGCTGTGCAGAGAGTTCTGCACATATCAGTCAGATGTCACCCTGCCAGCATATGACCCAGATGAGAGGGTGGATGTGTTTTGGGCAGCCATGGAGAAGATGACGGACCATGCCACCAGCCAGCCCATTTACCCGCTCTGTAGACTGGCCAAACACGTCCTGCTGATCCCTCACAGTAACGCCTACTGTGAGTCCCTTTTCAGCATGGTCAAGAAAATGACAACTGATCAGAGGAGCACGTTGGGACGCGGCAAGGAAGGTCACGCCAAGTCAAGCGTGTACGAGGACAGCCATGGCGTCAGAAACACTCTGCATGTGGTTTGCTGGCAGGGAAGATTAACATCTTCAAGCCGGATGGAGTCAGCTGCTTGTCGTGGAAGCCGGATGCCGACCTTCTTAAGAAGGCCAAATCTGCCACCTACCAGCCTCTGAATAGCTAAATGTGCATCTTAACTGTTCAAACCTGAAAACTGTAAATATGTGTGAAACTGTAAATATGTTATGAAATCAGAGTGGCCAGTCATTTCATTCATAAAGATGTATCAGTGAGTTTATGTAAACTCTTGTGTACATGTATGGGCACATACATGTAGAGCTTGGACAGTGAGTAATTAATGGAAACGTGACTGATGATCATGATGTCTTAGAAAAATAAAGATTGGTGAGTAGATCAACCATGTTAAGTTTTCTCTTTTTCACTCTAAAAATATGTTGATATATTTCAGCTAACTGTGGTCTCAAAATGCAGGAGATTGCACCATTTAGCTTCATTTTTTGGAAAAACTTTCAATTTTTTTTTGCATTTTGCATTTTTGAGCATACCTGCGTCGCACGCCAGCCTACCGCTTTTCTTTCAAAAAAGGTTGGCAGGTATGCCACTATGGAAATGGAGGAATGTCCATAGGAAATGATCTGACACAACAGCTCATCAATATCATCGACGAACTACCAGATTCTGAGGATGTGGACTCAGATGAGTCGGATGCAGAACTGCCAGATATCCTATATCAGTTTGGTGGAGACAGCACTGACAGTGATCAGGATTGACAATGTTCATCAGTGAATGAACTCTGTGCCCGTTTGTTATATTGAATACATTACCCAGTATACGTTGCTTGCTGGTAGCTTGTTCATTTGTTGATGTGTATACATTATGTCAGGCTAGTTTCACTCTTCATGATATTCGTAATCTTTATGACTATATGTTACATCAGAGAAACATAAAATACAGAATTGGTACATGAGTTGTTGATGTATTAAATCCCCTGAATGTGTGCTCCCTGCTCTGCTTTCTTCCATTAACGAGCGCCATTTTTGAACTTGCCATAACTTTGTCAGTTTATGTCAGAAAATCATAGTTGTAGTATCAAATGTTCGGTACGTGGACACAGTTTAATTTTACATATGACGTGGATTAATGAAGTCCCACATATGCACTTCAAACAAAAGTAAATGTAGAAACTTGATCATTTTTGTGATGCGCTGGATCTGTACACGGGGTGCGGCCAAATGTAGTCCAACAACTCGCATGAAATATTTCTCAATCATGATAATATTGATTTCAGAAGAACCATCAGAAGATAAGCCTCCATGTGGTACCTCACTTGTATGTATTACTGCTATATTGAGCACACAAATTACTGATATACTATTACTGCTATGATGACCATTTTGAGCATACCTCGAAATATTGAGCCAAAATGACTAGTTCATCCGAACTTATGCAACGTTAACATTCGATTTAATGTTCAGGACACTTTGTACTCTATAGTCTAGCTAGGCCATCCTGTCAGTCCTTTGGAAACCCTGCGATGCAGGGAATCTATATATAAATCATAGGTACTCTATGTATATTCATCGTCTGCTGGTGTTCTTGTGAGTCATGGAAAACAGCATTTATTTCGACTCGTGTCTGCGTCCTCCATGTAGTTTATTTATGTCCATGCTTCTTGATGTTAATGGGTCATAGGTCACATTTTTTAAAGGAGGGCTTGCCTGAAGCCGTGTGTGCAAACTTTATTAGAGCAGGAGACGGGGTTGTATGTGTCCGGGTCCGTAACGTTTTTTTACCATTTGAGTTTGTCATCAAATTTTCTCCAAAGGTTTATGATAATACGGAGAAGGCAAATTAATAATTTTGTCGAAAGGTCAAAGGTCAGCATCACCTCAAATCATCAATTTTCATCCAATTGACCTGAAATTTCAATTTAACATTTGAGTTTTGTCATCAAATTTTCTCCAAAGGTTTATTGTAATATTACGGCGGAGAGCGGTGTCTCCGCTCTGCTGGTACAAACCTCCTGACCCCCCCCCCCCCCATTCCGGACCAAATTCAGATCCTGGGGGGACAGGGCCTTCTCCATCGCTGCTCCCACCCTCTGGAACTCACTACCTCACACCATCAGAGACTCCTCCTCACTCACCACATTCAAAACATCACTCAAGACCCACCTGTTCAGCACTGCATTCAACATTCAACCCACAGCATTTAACCCCTGACTATCACTTCTCCTTCTCCCTCCTTTTGCTTTAAATATTTCCCTATTGATTCTTGTCTTTTTGCACTTGTTGTTTTCATGTTTTGTTATGCATTATGTTTTGCACTCTGTCAAAGCGCCTTTGGGCTTCATGAAAAGCGCTATACAAAATAAATGAATTATTATTATTATTATTACGGACAAGGCAAATTAATAATTTGGTCGAAAGGTCAGAGGTCAGCATCACCTCAAATCATCAATTTTCATCCAATTGACCTGAAATTTCAATTTAACATTTGAGTTTTGTCATCAAATTTTCTCCAAAGGTTTATTGTAATATTACGGAGAAGGCAAATTAATAATTTTGTCAAAAGATCAAAGGTCAGCATCACCTCAAATCATCAATTTTTCATCCAATTGACCTGAAATTTCAATTTAACATTTGAGTTTTGTCATCAAATTTTCAACAAAGCTTTATTATAATAATACGGAAAAGACAAATTAATAATTTTGTCAAAAGGTCAAAAGTCAGCATCACCTCAAATCATCAATTTTTCATCCAATTGACCTGAAATTTCAATTTAACATTTGAGTTTTGTCATCAAATTTTCAACAAAGCTTTATTATAATAATACGGAAAAGACAAATTAATAATTTTGTCAAAAGGTCAAAAGTCAGCATCACCTCAAATCATCAATTTTTCATCCAATTGACCTGAAATTTCAATTTAACATTTGAGTTTTGTCATCAAATTTTCAACAAAGCTTTATTATAATAATACGGAAAAGACAAATTAATAATTTTGTCAAAAGGTCAAAAGTCAGCATCACCTCAAATCATCAATTTTTCATCCAATTGACCTGAAATTTCAATTTAACATTTGAGTTTTGTCATCAAATTTTCAACAAAGCTTTATTATAATAATACGGAAAAGACAAATTAATAATTTTGTCAAAAGATCAAAAGTCAGCATCACCTCAAATCATCAATTTTTCATCCAATTGACCTGAAATTTCAATTTAACATTTGAGTTTTGTCATCAAATTTTCAACAAAGCTTTATTATAATAATACGGAAAAGACAAATTAATAATTTTGTCAAAAGATCAAAAGTCAGCATCACCTCAAATCATCAATTTTTCATCCAATTGACCTGAAATTTCAATTTAACATTTGAGTTTTGTCATCAAATTTTCAACAAAGCTTTATTATAATAATACGGAAAAGACAAATTAATAATTTTGTCAACATCAAAGGTCAGCATCACCTCAAATCATCAATTTTGATCCAATTGACCTGAAATTTCAATTTAACATTTGAGTTTTCTCATCAAATTTTCAACAAAGGTTTATAATGATAATACGGAGAAGGCAAATTAATAATTTTGTCAAAAGACCAAAGTTCAGCGTCACATAAAATCGTCAATTTTCATCTGAATGGCCTGAAATTTTACGAATTTGCATATTGTGTCACAGAATTGGTTCACCAATCAAAAGCTACAAGCCGATTGTTTTAGATCCAAAGGTCAAGGTTGTGTAAAATCACCAATTTTCACCCGATTGACCTGAAATTTAAAGAATTTGCCTATCGGGTCACTGGAAATTTTAAAAAGAATTTCCATATTGAGTCACAGAATTGGATCACCAATCAAAAGATAGAAGCTGATTATTTTTTTTAGATCTAAAGCTCAAAGGTCAAGGCTGCATCAAATCTTCAATTTTCATTTTGTATTTTCCTTTGAGCCGTTTTCGTTTTGAGAATATGGAAGATGAAGAAGACGTCTGAATCCAAACGGACATTAGCATATGTATGAGCTGTACTACCTTTGCAGTGTGTCCAGTCACCAAGCAGCTTGCTATCGCTCGCCAAGCCAACCGTTCCTTATCAAGTTTCGAATGGAGTGCTTGCTTGAGTGCTTAAGCCGCTTGGCGAGCGCTCCACAAGAAACTTGGTAAATGAACACAACACTCGATAACTTCATGTTAATCGTCACAAAACGCATGAAAGCTATTTGAGAATGCTTTCACATTTTGTGCTTTTATCACACCGACTCGACCACTGACAAACGTTTGCGAAAAGCTTTCCATTTGTTACCGTAAAACCGAGAAACCCATGAGATTAGCGTGGGTAACCATGAGATTAGCGTGGGTAACCATGAGATTAGCGTGGGTAACCATGAGATTAGCTTGGGTAACCATGAGATTAGCGTGGGTAACCATGAGATTAGCGTGGGTAACCATGAGATTAGCGTGGGTAACCATTAGATTAGCGCGGGTAACCATGAGATTAGCGTGGGTAACCATGAGATTAGCGTGGGTAACCATTAGATTAGCGTGGGTAACCATTAGATTGGCGTGGGTAACCATGAGATTAGCTTGGGTCGCCATGAGATTAGCGTGGGTACCCATGAGATTAGCGTGGGTAACCATGAGATTAGCGTGGGTAACCATGAGATTAGCGTGGGTAACCATGAGATTAGCGTGGGTAACCATGAGATTAGCGTGGGTAACCATGAGATTAGCTTGGGTAACCATGAGATTAGCTTGGGTCGCCATGAGATTAGCTTGGGTCGCCATGAGATTAGCGTGGGTAACCATGAGATTAGCGTGGGTACCCATGAGATTAGCGTGGGTAACCATGAGATTAGCGTGGGTAACCATGAGATTAGCTTGGGTAACCATGAGATTAGCGTGGGTAACCATGAGATTAGCGTGGGTAACCATGAGATTAGCGTGGGTAACCATGAGATTAGCGTGGGTAACCATGAGATTAGCGTGGGTAACCATGAGATTAGCGTGGGTAACCACGAGATTAGCTTGGGTCGCCATGAGATTAGCGTGGGTAACCATGAGATTAGCGTGGGTAACCATGAGATTAGCGTGGGTAACCATGAGATTAGCGTGGGTAACCATGAGATTAGCGTGGGTAACCATGAGATTAGCTTGGGTAACCATGAGATTAGCGTGGGTAACCATGAGATTAGCGTGGGTAACCATGAGATTAGCGTGGGTAACCATGAGATTAGCGTGGGTAACCATGAGATTAGCGTGGGTAACCATGAGATTAGCGTGGGTAACCATGAGATTAGCGTGGGTAACCATGAGATTAGCGTGGGTAACCATGAGATTAGCGTGGGTAACCATGAGATTAGCGTGGGTAACCATGAGATTAGCGTGGGTAACCATGCGATTAGCTTGGGTCGCCGTGAGATTAGCTTTGGTAGCCGTGAGAGCATGAGACATTGAGACTGGAGATTAAATGGTGAGACTTGGCTCGGACGGTTTGTAATTGATGTAATATTACTGTGTGCGTCATTGTGGTGTATAATCTAGCTAGGTCGGTAATTTCTCCATTTACGTTGTTCCCTTGTTCCGTTTCAATTCGCGCCGTATTATTGAGATATTGATTGTATTACAAGTTGCACCCGATTAACGCATGCCAACATGAATTTCTATGACAAAGAAAACGAAAAACAAGAGCTCACTTTGTTTGCGACAATCTCTTAATTTAAGGGATTGAGAATTGAGAATTGAGATCCATTGGCATTGCCACGCTGGTCCGTGGTCGTGAGGTACGGTTGACGTGCTTCCTTTGTTGTGGAGGAATCGCTGCCTGCTGTTCACCATGAGTCGCTCATACAACGACGAGCAGGCTTTCTTGGAGAAGGTGGATCGAAACACGTGGCGGATCAAGAAGGGTTTTGTGCCGAACATGCAGGTGAGCGCCGACACCGCCTCAGGAGGCCTCGTTTGTGTGTGTCGCTGCTGACATTGAACTCTTTGGCTTGTTGTCACAAATGGGAGCAGATTGTCATTGTGCATGGTGTCTGTCATTGTGCATGGTGTCTGTCATTGTGCATGGTGTCTGTCATTGTTTAAAATGCCCTGTTTTGTCCTGAAACACTTTTGGCCCACGAAGGCTGCTCTGCATTTCCAAGTGGACCTCTGATTCAGTTGGTTTTGCTTGACCCACGAGGTTAGAGCGTGCAATATCGCAGAGAATGATTTGCATGATGTTATGTGTACAATGTAGAACATGTGAATGGTTTAGTGTTTGTGTACACTGTATAACGTGAATGATTTAGTGTTTGTGTGCACTGTATAACATGTGAATGATTTAGTGTTTGTGTACACTGCAGAACATGTGAATGATTTAGTGTTTGTGTACACTGCAGAACATGTGATTCATTGTTCGTGTTTGTGTTTGTGTTTGTGTATGCTGTGGAACACGTGAATCATTTTGTGTTTGTGTGCATTGTAGAACATGTGAATGGTTTCATGTTTGTGTACACTGTATACAACATGTGAATGGTTTCATGTTTGTGTACACTGTATAACATGTGAATGGTTTCGTGTTTGTGTACACTGTATAACCGGTGTGTACCCCAGTTTAGAATAGGTACACCGTATCACTGCGTGTCGTAAGAGGCGACGAAAAGGATTGGCGTCAGGAAGGGCATCCGGCCATAAAAACATTGCCTCAAAAAGAGAACTATGACAATTACAACTACATATGGGCAAGGCACCGCCCAAAGTACCCTGTGGGGGACCCCACTCCCTCGTCAAAACTCAAGGTGGGGAACCCGATCGAAGCAAGGGTGGAAATAACTCCATTTATGACGACGAAACGTCTGATGCCAAAAGTCGAGATCGGTTTCTGAGGTTTGGGACATGGAATGTAGGGACAATGACAGGGAGATCAGGAGAAGTGGAAGTATTGGTCAGAAGAAGAGTGGACATATGTTGTTTGCAAGAGACGAGATGGAAGGGAAGTGGTGTGAGAATGGTGAAGGGTAGGCAGGGACAGAAATACAAGTTTGTGCAGCAAGGGTGCCCGGAGGGTGTGCATGGTGTTGGTGTCCTGTTTTCTGAGGAGTTTGTAGACGGTGTGGTGAGTGTGACTGGAGTGAGTGATAGGTTGATGATTGTGAAAATGATGATTGGAAAGCTCTTGGTGAACGTCATCTCGGGATATGCTCCGCAGGTTGGTCGGAGCGATGAAGAGAAGGACAAGTTCTGGTGTGCAATAGAGAAGCTGATGGAAAACGTGAAAGATGAGGAAGTTGTTGTGGTAGGAGGAGACCGAAATGGACATGTGGGAAGGAGTATGTACGGTTTTGAGGGAGTTCATGGGGGTTATGGATATGGTGTGAGAAATGGAGAAGGTGAAAGGATTTTGGAGTTTGCTGATGGAGCTGATTTGTTGATTTGTAATACTCAGTTCCAGAAAGAGGATAATAAGCTTGTTACATACACGTGAGGTGGGTCGACGACAACCGTTGACTACCTGATGGTGCATAGGCGAGATAGGGGGCACCTCCGGGACAAAAAAGGTGATCCCGGGGGACGAGGCTGTTTCACAGCACCACATGGTTGTCTGCATCATAAGGGTGAGAGGTGCGAGGAGAGCTCGGTGGGTGAAGTACCAACCGAGAATGAAGGTGTGGAGGTTGAAAGAGGTGACAGTAAGGGAGGCATTAAAAGAGAGGCTGAGTATGGTAGAAGATGATGTGGTTGAGCTTGAAAGTGGTTGGATGTCAATGAAAGATAGTCTGTTGGGAGCCGTTGGTGAGGTATGTGGATGGACAAAAGGACCACCGAGGCACTCGGAAACATGGTGGTGGGATGATGAAGTTGGAAAGAGGATTGACGAGAAGAGGAAGAAGTTCAAGGAGTGGCAGAAGGCGAAAGGTACGGGGGCAAAAAAGCAGAGCATGAAAGTTGTAAGGCAGCCAAGAAGGCTGCAAAGAAAGAGGTAGCAAACCCGCAGGAGGCATGGAGGAAAATGTTCGGAGAACGCTTGGATTCGGAAGAGGGTCAGAGAGCGGTGCTCAGGATTGCAAAGCAGATCGTGGAAGAGAGGTGTGATGTGATGGGGGTGAGTTGCTTGAAGGATGAAGTGGGACAAATCGTTGTGAACCCAGATAGAATTAAAGGAAGGTGGAAGAGATGTATGGAAATGCTGTTGAATGCAGAGAATGAATGGGATGGCAACATAGAGAGGAACACAGTTTTTGGACCGGCAGAGAAGATAACTGAGAAGGAAGTTGAGGAAGCGATAAAAGCAATGAAGAGTAGAAAAGCGGGAGGGCCGACGGGAGTTGTGGGAGATATGTTGAAGGCAGCGGGAAATTGGGGTGTGAAGGGAATGACAGAGATATGTAATCTGGTGGTGAAAGAAGGCCGCATTCCAGTGGATTGGGAACTGAGAACCCTCGTCCCTCTATACAAGGGGAAAGGTGACCCTCTGGACTGTGGCTCGTATCGAGCCATAAAGTTATTGGAGCATGGAATGAAGGTATTGGAAAGGGTGTTGGAGAGGAGGATAAGGAAGAAAGTGAAGATCCACGAAATGCAGTTTGGATTTATGCCAGGAAGAGGAATGACAGACACGCTTTTTATTGTGAGGCAGTTGCAGGAGAAGTACATGGAGAAGAGGAAGAAGTTGTTTGTTGATCTGGAGAAAGCATTCGATAGGGTTCCACGTGAAATAGTGACATGGGCATTGAGGAAGTTAGGAGTGGAGGAATGGTCGATCAGAGTAGTGATGGCATTGGACAAAAGAGCGCACACAGCTGTAAGGACGAAGGACAGGAACAGTGGTGAGTTTGACGTGAAGGTGGGAGTGCATCAGGGGTCGGTACGAAGTCCACTACTATTTGTAGCTGTGATGGAGGTGCAGGCTCAGAACGTAAAGGAGGGTTTACCGTGGGAGGTGTTGTATGCAGATGATCTGGTGTTGATTGCCGAAAGTATGGATGGACTGAAGGAAAAGATGAACAAGTGGAAGGAATGTATGGAGACAAAATGTCTGAAGGTGAATATCGGAAAGACGAAGGTGATGGCAAGTGGTAATGCATGTGGTGAGGTGGAAAGAACTGGGAAGTGTCCGTGTGCTGTGTGCAGGAAGGGTGTCGGAGTGAACTCCATTCAATGTACAATGTGCGCTGATTGGGTTCATCAAAAATGTAGTGGTCTGAGAGGGTTATTAACCAGTGTGGCAGCTGCATTCAAATGTAAGGTGTGCACAGAGGGAGCTGCAAATGGAGGAAATGTTGAGTTGGATCTTGGACACGGCGTGAAGCTGGAAGGTGTGAAAACATTTTGCTACTTCGGAGACATGCTGAATGGAGAAGGTGGATCAGACTCGGCAACGGTTGCTTGAGTGAGATGTGCATGGAAGAAGTTTCGGGAACTGAGTGGCGTGCTGACGAGGAGGGGAGTGTCGTTGAAGCTGAAGGGAAAGGTGTATGCTGCACGTGTGAGAAGTGTTATGATTTATGGGAGCGAGACATGGGTAATGAACGTAGAGCAGAAGCGAAGGCTGGAAAGGGTGGAAATGCGAATGGTTCGGTGGATGTGTGGAGTGTCGTTGAGAGAGAGGAAGACAAGTGATGAATTGCGAAAGATGATGGGAATAGAGCCTGTGATTGATGCTGTGAAGAGAAGCAGGTTGAGATTGTTTGATCATGTGTTGAGGAAGGATGAAAGTGACTGGTTGAGAAGAGTGATGGAAATGAATGCAGAAGGAAGTCGAGGACCGGGAAGACGGAGAAAGACTTGGCTGAAGATGGTGGAAGAAGAAATGCGGGCAAGGGGGTTAACAAGGAGAGATGCAGAAAACAGGGCAAAATGGAGAAGATTGTCATGGGGACCGCAAGGCTAACCCACGCACTTGCAGGGAAAATGGCCTTAAAATGCATGTTGTTGTTGTTGTTGTTCACTGTATAACATGTGAATGATTTTGTGTTTGTGTGCACTGTAGAACATGTGAATGATTTAGTGTTTGTGTGTGCTGTGGAACATGTGAATGATTTAGTGTTTGTGTACACTGTAGAACATGTGAATGATTTAGTGTTTGTATACATTTAGTGATCCCTGGTGTTGGGCTAGCGGCTAGGGTGCCGGCTTAGGATCCTACGATCCTGGGTTCGAATCCCGGTCGATCGCTGAATTAACGCCAGGGGGGTTGACTCAGCCTGTTCATAACCTTCCGAGGTCGGCTAATTGAGTACCAGTTCACTGGTAATTCCCTGTTTGTCGTTAAAGGCGGCAAAAAGGGTTGGCGTCAGGAAGGGCATCCGGCCGTAAAACATTGCTTCAAAAAAGGGGACCGAAAAACAACAACAACCACGGTTCCCGAAAAAGGCCAACCCCTGCTTTGCGGGGAAAAATGGCCTCTAAAAGTGGTTATATATATATATATATATATATATATATATACACTGTGGAACATGTGAATGATTTAGTGTTTGTGTGCACTGTAGAACATGTGAATGATTTCCTGTTTGTGTATGCTGTGGAACATGTGAATGTTTCAGTGTTTGTGTACACTGCAGAACATGTGAATGATTTAGTGTTTGTGTACACTGTATAACATGTGAATGATTTAGTGTTTGTGTACACTGTATAACATGTGAATGATTTAGTGTTTGTGTACACTGTAGAACATGTGAATGATTTAGTATTTGTGTACACTGTAGAACATGTGAATGATTGCAATTGTTGGTGTTGGTGTTTGTGTGCACTGTTAACTGAGTCTGTGGGCCTCCCGCTTTGCCATTGCAGACAGGTCGGTGCTCTCTCTCTCTCTCTCACTCTCACTCTCACTCTCACTCTCTCTCTCTCTCACACCACCTCTTTCTGGTCTAGCACCCTTTGCTCTTTCCGTGCTTTGAAAATGTCAGGTAAGACAGGCGCCCGCTCGTTAGCACACTCTTTCAGGGTGGCTGTTGATACAATATCGGGGCCAGCTGCTTTCCTGCAGTTCTGTTTACACAGCAGGGCTCTGACTGTGTGTTCCTGTATCACAAAGGGAGGGTCCTGGTGGTCCACTGCTGAAAGTTCCCGCTGGGGGGTGGGTGCAGGTACATCAAAGCGACAATACAAATCGTTAATAGTGCAGGCCCATATGTCATAACAATATTGTTTGTGTTTTTTGTTTGTTAAAATTGATTTAGCAATGGATTCTGCTTCAGAATATTATAGAGATGTAAAAAAAATAGGGTTCCATTTTTTCTTTTACGTCGAATAGGTAGTAATTCGAAGAAATCCAAGATGGCCGCCATAAAATTTGGAAAATACACTTTTGTGCATATCTTTGTATCTAGATATCATATAAACATGAATAATATGTCCTTTTATATGTTTTCAGACCCAAGGAAGCCATTTCTGCCATTGTTTTTACAGAAAAATGCAAGGAAAATAAAATAGTAGACATATACCAGCCAAAGTGGGGTCGGCCGTCGTGAAATCGGATAATTAAGTTTCCACCATCTAGTTAAGGTCTGGTTTTGACTGTGTTGACGAAATGTGAATCTGAATAGTAGTATCTATCTTTGCAGGACCGACGACAGTTCAAGAGTGTCTAGAAAATTACACCTACCTTCAAGATGAGTGACTCACCACCCAGGAAGATTGAGAAGTCAGTAGATTTCGGACTTTGTTTTGTATGCTAAATGGCCATAGGGCAAACAGACTATACAACCTTTGTAACGAAACCAAAACTCTCCTCTGTCGAGAAACTGATGGCAGGTGCTGAGGAACAGTACACGTATGGTGAAACAAAGTTTGCATCATTGAATAGACGTTTGCAATATTCCTCTGCTGAAGAATTGCTCGCAAAAGGTCTCCGCTACCATAAAGCTTGTTACAAAGATGTTACCAATAAGATGCACATTGATCGAGCAAAGGCTAGGTTTGAGAAAGGAACAACATCAGGCAGTGCCGCAGAAATCCGACTGAAAAAGAGAGGACGACCAAGTTCTAGTGATCTAGGGGAAAGCACGTCAACATCCAGAAGGTGTTCCCGAGAACAGACATTTGACGCGCTCAGATGTGTCATATGCCAGGAAGACAGAGGAAGTGAACTACACAATGTGTCAACAAAGAACATGGGACTCCAGATCAGAAACATTGGCCAAGAAACAAGTAATGACAATCTGAAAGTGAGACTGAACAGTGTCATAAGTTCGCCTGACCCATTGCAAGCAATGGCTGAGGACATGAAATATCATTTACCATGTGTAGTTAAGGCCAAACGTGCTATAGTTAAGACGGAAAAACAAACAGAAACAACCAATGTTAACTTTGGTCAGGTGTTATCAGACCTTGAACTCATTGAAATTGTTGAAACTGCGTTGAATGATACTACTGAAAATGCTGTGCTGAATATGAATGAAATTCATGTAACCTATGTCAATTTACTTAAGGAGCACGACTTTCCGGTCTCAGACAACCATAGTTATAAGCCATACCTGAAACAATTGATCCTAGACAACATTGCCGATGTTCATTTCAGCCGGCCCTCAAACAAAACAAAGCCAGAGCAGATTCTTTCCACAAAGCTCAAAGACCACATGATATCAAGCACAATTACAGCAGACAGCATCAAAGACGATTTTAAAGTACTTTTGCGAGCTGCGAAAATATTGAGGAAAGACATCGCATCTTCCCCAGCATGGAAATTTAATGGAACCTTTGCTGATTACAAGCCACCCCCGATGCTCAACATCTTCTGCAAGCATGCAGTCATGGGAACAAGGAAAGTAGGAAATAGCAACAGGGAGGACTCCATTGGTGTGAGTGCATCATTGTTGGCGCAGCACTTTGTCGGTGCTTATAAATCTGACCGACAGGTATCGTACGAACCAAGAAGCGAGGATGGATCATTCAAACAACGATTTGAAACTCCATTGAGTATGGGCTTAGCTCTCGACATACACAAAAACACACGATCCAAGGCGCTTGTAGAGAAACTTGCACATCTGGACCTCGCCATCTCCTACAAAAAGGTCATGGAGATTGAGACCAGCATTGCCAACTCCGTACTGAAGCAAATGGAGTCCACCGGAGGCATCTGTCTACCACCATGGTTGGTTCAGGACACGTTCGTCTGGTTTGCCATGGACAACATCGATTTTCTAGAGTCAACTCCTTGCGGGATGAATACCCTTCATGGTACAGCAATTGCGATCTACCAGCCTGTATCACCGGAGAAATCACCCATGATACCACCAATTGAACTTGACCGGTCATCAAAAGCTCAAACGATACATGATGCAGTTGGCTGTAAAACGTTGACCTGCAAGAAGCCAGCACCCGAGAAGAGAAAGAGCGACTGCAAGCTGCTCACATCAAAACCCGAGACAGACAAGAACAAGAAAACCGATATGACCTGGATGATTGGATGCCTGAACTTCGAGGAAGAAGGAGAAGTTGACGTCAAACTCACAGCTCCGGGGACGTGGGGAGCCTTCAATTCCTTGCTATCTTCGTCCAGTGAGAAGACCAATGTTGCTCTCGTTCCTCCGTTGATAAGGTCGCCTCCTACAGACTATGATACACTGTACACGGGTCTGATGAGAGCTCACAACATCACAACTCGTGTTATGGGGAGTGAGGCAATCACAGTCATGACTCTCGATTTGCAGCTATACGACCTGGCGATGAAGCTGTGGGTGGAACGCGAGGACATCAGGAAGCAATTCCTCTTCCGACCTGGTGAGCTACATGTTGTGTTTTGGGCCTTAGCTGCATTAGGAAAATACGTGGAAGGGAGTGGAATTGATCAGGCATGGGTCGAGGCTGGACTTTTCTCGCCAACCACAGTGAGCCAAATACTAAATGGGAGGCACTTGTATCGAGCTCTGGAGGCACACATGGTAACACTGATCGCTTTGTACAACCTGTACTTCCAGAGATTCCTGGCAATGGAACCTGAAGAAAGGGCCTATCTGAACGAGTCATCTGTTCGTCTGGGAGAGGCATATCAGAGAGACATCAGCGGGAGCATGGAGCCAGAGAAGAATCTATGCGACATTCTCAAAAAAACATTGGCCATGATGGAGTCCAGAGATATGACCAAAAAACTGGAACAATTTGAGGTCAGCACAAACAAGATACAGCGCTTCATCCTGAACTACATGAAACAGTTTGAGACTATCCTTCTGTTCATTAGAAGTACAAGACAACGTGATCTGCTGCTGCATATGGAGAGCATCGAGTCTCTCACGAAGTACTTCTTCGCTCACGATCATCTAAACTATGCTCGGTTGCTCCCTCTCTACATTTCAACAATGCAGGAGACTGAAAAGCAGCACCCAGAACTGTGGAGGGAATTCATGAAAGGGAACTTCTGTGTGACAAAAGGATTGGCAGGCTTCACATCAATAGCCCCAGACCATGGCATTGAGCAAGAAAACCGTACACTGAAGGTGATTGGAGGAATCGTAGGGATAACTCAAAATGAGAAGGCGCTTGACAAGTTCTTCCTCATTGCACCTGAGCTGTCAAAGTCACTGCACGAGTTTGCGGAGGGATATGGTCTTGGTGAAAACCAGAGCAGAAAACAACACCACGAAATCACGGGGGGAAAGCTTTCCCGGGTGATGAGCCATGCCTCCAAGCTTTCTAGGGTGTTCCGTGAACATGGCGATCCATTTATGGAAGAGGAAGTAGACGAGGTCTACAACCTGCTCACCAAAGAAGTCATGAATGAAAAAGTGTCCAGCGACATCTTAGAGCGCGACGAGATCGGACAACAGATGTTCCAGCAATTTGCCACAGATCGTTTAGCTGAGGGAAAACTTTCTGTGTGGGACAAAATGACGAAAAGAAAACTTCGAACATTCAAGAGTTCGAATGCCACAACAGAAGTGAGATCGGGCGACAAGCTGATCAAAGTCAAAGAAGAGCGAGGATTGTTGCAGAGGTTCATCGTTATCTCACGGAGCCGACCAGAGCTCGACCTGAAAGAATGTATTGGCACCTATGAATTTGGCATCGTTCCACGTTCTTTATTTGCATCTGATGGATCCCTCTTGTTGGCATACGACAAGGCAAAAATCCTTCGTCAACATCAGCATCTGGCTGAGCCTGAAGAGCAGGATGTACATGATCCACCAGGAGAACCTATTTCGACAGAAATCAATGAGCATCAAGACGCGGGAATTGCCGCTTTGAATGATGCAGCAGCACACGCTGGGGAAGAAACTAATGACCCATCAACTGACTATGAAATCTCAAGCCAAAATTTGCAGGAACCCTCTCAGATCAGCCAAAACCCAGACACAACCACAAGATCAGGAGTGATCAATGAAAACGAGACTACTTCTCGCCATAGAGTGATAATCATTGATGGCATGGCTCTTGTTAACGGGATCTCCAAAACAGAACAAATGATTACATGCAGTGACTTTGCTCAATCGTTCATTGAACGCCTCGAAAATATTGCCGTGCATTATGATGACGTGAGGTTGGTATTCGACCGATACATCGATAACTCACTGAAAGACAAAATGCGCCTAAAGAGGACAAAGGGGAAATCAACATACTATCACGTCAGGGATAGTACATTGATCCAGAAGATTTCACTCAAAGATTTCCTTTCCAATGTGAAGACCAAGGCAGAGCTTACAGAGTACTTGGCTGTGAAGTGTCTATCTTACAGCAAGGCTCATCCAAACAAGTTGAAGAAGTTCATGGTGACATCAGGAACTAAGACCACGGGCAACACTGAAGTTCCAGACAGTCTACTCACGCACAGCCAAGAAGAGGCCGATACACTCTTAATTCTGCATGCTCTCACAGTCGACAAAGATGCAGAAGTTATCATTGATTCGCCAGATACCGATATCTTCCTCCTACTGATTCAGAGATTTCACGATCTACCACCTGCTACGAGGTTTCTCACTGGGAAGGGAAAGTTGAGGAGGAGCATTGCAGTCCAACATATTCATGGCATGCTAGGAGAGAAACGTGCGTCTGCAATACTTGGATTCCACGCATTCACGGGAAGTGACATGTCTGGAAGGTTTGCTGGCAGGAGCAAGGACTGGTGCTTTAAGGTCTTCATGACATGTGACAACAAGATATGGGAGGCTCTGGAGTCTTTGGGACAAACTGATCCGTCACCAGAAGTGTGTTCCCAGCTGGAACGCTTCGTCTGTCTGCTGTACAAGTCTAAAGTTCACACGAAAGTAAACGAGCTTCGCTGGTTCTTATTCTCCAACCGTGCTGCTGAGGGAGAGAGTCTTCCACCTACCACTGGTTCGCTAAAGTTACACGTTCAGCGAGCACATTATATCGCAATGATATGGAGAAAGGCAGCAGAAAGCCATCCGTCCCTTCCATCACCTGTCGAGTATGGTTGGCAGTTACTTTCGGATGATGGGGTTTATGCCCCAAGTCGATGCCTGAATCCTCCAGCCCCAGAAGCAATAATGAATCTCGTGAACTGTGGGTGCAAGAAAGGGTGTATGGGAAGATGTAGCTGTCGCAATAACAATATTCCTTGTACTGAAGTTTGTGGGTGTGTGGGTTACAGTTGTAACAACAAAGCAAACATCAATGAACCGCGTGTGATAGATATGGATGAGGATGAATGAGGCATTCGTTTATGTGATCGTTTATGTTCATTCATCGTTTATGTTTAGGTGTGTGTGTGTGTGTGTGTGTGTGTGTGTGTGTGTGTGTGTGTGTGTGTGTGTGTGTGTGTGTGCGTGTGTGTGTGCGTGTGCGTGTGTGTGTGCGTGTGCGTGTGCGTGTGTGTGTGCGTGTGCGTGTGTGTGTATTCAAAATAAATGTTATCAGTGAAGATTGTTTATTGAATCGATTCTAATTGGGAAATTATACGATCCGATTTCACGACGGCCGTCTCCATTTTGGCTGGTATATTGCCCACTATTTTAATTTCCTTGCATTTTTCTGTAAAAACAATGGCAGATATGGCTTCCTTGGGTCTGAAAACATATAAAAGGACATATTATTCATGTTTATATGATATCTAGATACAAAGATATGCACAAAAGTGTATTTTCCAAATTTTATGGCGGCCATCTTGGATTTCTTCGAATTACTACCTATTAGACGTAAAAGAAAAAATGGAACCCTATTTTTTTTACATCTCTATAATATTCTGAAGCAGAATCCATTGCTAAATCAATTTTAACAAACAAAAACACGAAATTACTAATCGCCCTAGACTATAAGGCTGTCAGGAAGACTAATGTCATTGTTTGGAGCTATGGACCTCGTTTTGTCGTCCGTGATCTCCTGTAGGCCTTGCCACACTCCTCTGCTGTCCTTAGCATGGAGCTTAGATTCCAGTTTGTGGCTGCATACAGCCTTAGCCTTTTTCACCGCACGCTCATATGTATACTTGGCAGCTTTGTAGGCATCCATGTCCCCACTCCTAAAAGCATTGTTTTTGTCCTTGCAGGGGTTTTTGACCTCCCTACTGTACCATGGCTTATTGTTCCTATAGTATTGATGGTTACTGATTTAGCCGGAGTGCATGTGTCTTCCACAAAATGGATAGAGGAAGTGACTGTGTCAGTGTACTCATCAAGGCGCGCGCAGGCTTGTTTGAAAACAGACCAGTCTGTAATATCCAGGCCGTCTCTGAGCCTGTCTGTTGCTTCAGGAGACCACTGTTTAACAGTATTAACCCTCGGCTTGACAGACTTCAGTTTCTGACGGTACTTAGGTAGCAGTATAATTAAGTTATGGTCTGACTGACCTAAGGGGGCCCAAGCCACAGCATGAAAAGCGTCAGTAATGGCACAGTAACATATTGTCGAGGACTTTATCATACCTTGTGGCAACGTGGATCTGTTTTAGCCTGGGAAGGATTTTCCTTCGGTTCACGTGGTTGAAGTCCTCGAGAATGATCTGCGTCGAGTCAGAGTTGGCGTTCTCAACCTCTGTGATCTGGCACGCCAGCTGTCGAGCTGCGGCTGGAGCAGAGGCTTGTGGTGGGATATAGACAGCCATCATAATAATAAAGTCTCTTGGTAAACTAAATGGTCTGCACTTGATGGTAAAAGTCTCCAGCACAGGAGAGCAGGACCTAGAGAGAGTTTTGGAGTCAGTGCACCATCTATTGTTAACATAGAAGCACACACCTCCCCCTCACAACTTGTTAGAATCCACGGTGCGGTCGACCCGGTGTAGAGTGAAGCCCTCTTGGTTGAGTGCAGAATCGAGGACATTCTCATTAGCCCAGGTCTCAATGAAGCACAATGCGGAGCAATCCTTAATGTCCCGCCGGCTGTGAAGTAATATGGCCAACTCGTCTATCTTATTCACCAGAGAGTGAACGTTGGAGAGGGAGATGCGAGGCAGAGGAGAGTGGAATTTCTTTCGCCGTAGTCGAACCAAGGCGCCGGCTCGCATACCCCTCTTCCTGGTGTGCTTTTTCTGGTCTTCATCAATGATCTCTCTGACTCTCTTGAAAATCCTCTCTATCTCTTTGCTGATGACTCCACTCTCTGCCGCTCCATTCCTCATCCCTCAGATCGGCAGTCTGCAGCCCCCTTCCTCTCTGCAGACCTGGACAAAATCACAGATTGGTCAAACAGGTGGAACATGTCTTTCAATCCTGACAAATCTCACACTCTTACTTTGTCTCTCCGAAAAGACCGACTGGACAACCCTCCCATCCACTTTCTGAATAATCCTCTCCAAGAAGTTCTGTCACTCAAGCGTTTGGGTCTCACTATCTGCCATGATCTTTCCTGGGAAAACCACATTTCAAATCTGGCCTCCAAAGCCAGTTAGTCCATGAGCTAGAGGGGCCCACCGAGCACCCCCTCCCCCCCCCCCCCCCAATCAACGAAACTATATTTTTTTGAAACTTTGGAATGTACTGTTTGAGAAATTATATGTTAACATGCCATAAATTGGGACTCAGTATGGATTTTGAGAGACTGAAAGTTGCTATTTCCTCTGTTATGATGGTATATTGGTTATACTGTTATGTATATATTGTTATATTGTTATGATGGTATATTGGTTATATTGGATGTTATGATGGTTATACATGATGGTATACATAAGCAGAAGATTTGTTTTTTAATCCAACCAAAGATGGCTGACTGGCGGCCTTTAACTACAGTGCATTCAGAAAGTATTCAGACCCCTTCACTTTTTTCACATTTTTTTATGTTGCAGCCTTATGCTGAAATCGTTTAAATTCATTTTTTCCCTTATCAATCTGCACTCAATACCCCATAATGACAAAGAGAAAATAGGATTTTAGAAACTTTTGCAAATTTATTAAAAAGAAAAAACTGAAATATCACATTGATATAAGTATTCATACCCTTTGCTATGACACTTGAAATTTAGCTCACGTGCCTCCCATTTCTCTTGATCATCTTTGAGATGTTTCTACACACTTGATTGGAGTCAACCAGTGGTAAATTCAATTGATTGGACATGATTTGGAAAGGCACACGCCTGTCTATATAAGGTCTGACAGCTGACAATGCGTATCAGAGCAAAAACCAAGCCATGAGGTCGAAGGAACTGCATGCAGAGCTCAGAGACAGGATTTTGTCGAGGCACAGATCTGGGGAAGCATACAAAAAATTTTCTGCTGCTTAGATGTTGGCTTAGATTGATGTTGGCCTGGTGTTGGCTTAGCGGTTAGGGTGCTGGCTTGGGATCCTAGTATCCTGGGTTTGAATCCAGGTCGTTCGCTGAATTAACACCAGGGGGGGTTGACTCAGCCTGTCATCCTTCCGAGGTCAGCAAATTGAGTACCAGCTTGCTGGGATGAATGATCCCGGTGTGTACCCCGGTTTAGAATAGGTACACCGTATCCCTGCGCATCGTAAGAGGCGACCAAGGGTTGGCGTCAGGAAGGGCATCCGGCCATAAAAAAAAACATTGCCTCAAACAGGGAACCATGATTGTCATGGGGCCCGCAAGGCTAACCCCCGCTCCAGCGGGGAAAATGGCCTTAAAAACGATCATTCATTCATTCATTGAAGGTTCCCAACAGCACAGTGGCCTCCATAATTCTTAAATGGAAGAAGTTTGGAACAACCAGGACTCTTCCTAGAGCTGGCCGCCCGGCCAAACTGAGCAATCGGGGGAGAAGGGCCTTGGTAATAGAGGTGACCAAGAACCCGATGGTCACTCTGTTTTGAGCTCCAGAGATCCTGTGTGGAGATGGGAGAAACTTCCAGAAGGACAACCATCACTGCAACACTCCACCGATCTGGGCTTCATGGCAGAGTGGCCAGACCGAGCAGTCTTCAAACCTGCAAAGTAATTAAACTCACACCGAAAACGGAATGAGAATGTACAAAAGTAATATTTATTAAACGGAACCCGAAACAATGGAACGCGCCGATTAAAAACTAAAACCTAAGTTGGGATCCCACAACTCCGAGTTCGACATCTTGCCCCAAACGAAGTATACGGACAAGGGAATATACAGTGCGTATCAAAAAAAAAAAGGTAATCCGAATTCAAGGGGTTAATATGCAAAGGTTATTTATTTTGACAATTTACATGTGGTTTACTAATTAAGAGGAGATCCTCAGCTTTTCCATTAATACCTTCCATGCATCATTGCTGTCACACATGACCGAGTACATGTTCATTGAAAATGACAAGTTCAAATCGCATTTTTACAAGTTTGGCTAATCGATGCAAGTCAGGATAATTGGTGCAAAATGAACGTCAGATGTGAACTTTTCTCAGGAATGATTGGCCTTTATGCACCCACACCTTCAACATGTCCACCTCCCCTTTCAACACAAAGCTCACAGTGGCGGAGCATGCCCTGAGCTGCTCGTCTCACCATAGCCGGGTCAGTGCGCAAAGCATCCATTTCATGTCGAATACGGCCCTGCAATTCATCAAGATCACGGGGAGGAGTTACGAACACCTTGTTCTTTAAATGTCCCCAAAGGAAATAATCACATGGTGTGAGGTCAGGTGATCTTTGCGGCCATTCCACTGCATGGTTGAGGGCGATGACTTGGTCTCCAAAGAGTTCCCTCAGTCGATCTTGGACAGCGATAAGACGATGTGCTGGGACGCCGTCTTGGGCCCACCAGAGATATCTGAAGACACCACGAACCTGTCGCTCAAAGTTCTCTTCCAGCTGCGGAAAAACTTCATCATTGATCATCTGCAGATACCTGTTACCATTGACATTCTTTTAAAAGAAAAATGGTCCGATCACCTGACCACTTCCACAAAGTCCCAACCAAACAGTCCACTTTTGTCGATTCATGTTGGTGTCAAAATTAAATTCCGGGGGTTATCCTGTCGGTGCATATTCAAGAACATTATGGGTATTGACCTTGCCATCCATGGCGAAAGCAGCTTCGTCGCCGATAACGAGATACCGCAGGAACTTGACATCTGCTTCGCAACGTGCTATCAACCATCTGGCAAGCGCCAGCCTCCTGGCAAAATCCCCTGGCGTAAGTTGATGCCGGATGTGAATCCGATATGGATGTTGGTGGAGGTCCAGTCTTGTGATTCGGTTCAATGTTGCCGAAGGCAATCCCGTCCCATTTCGTCTTGCGAAATCAACTTGGCAGCTGGTATCCCGAGGATGCTCCAAAACTTGCTGCCTTACTGCTGCAATGTTCATTTCCGATCGCCCAGTACGCCTCATACCAGAATTCTCCTTGTTGCGGTTGAGGCTAGTGCCATGCTCTTGGTATTTTCTGGCATTCGCCCAGATAGTTTTGGCTGCTGGAGGCTCCCATTCTGGGAAACATTCTGTGAACGCATCACGAGTTCGCTGCAAACTTCCAGTTTGGTGAAAGGTTGTAACCATGAAGGTCCGCTGTTCAGTCGTAAGTTGAACCATCTTTTCAATGACTCAGACTGTCTCGAAACCCATTCACCGTCGGCCCATCTTAAATACCCATCTTAAACAAAGGATGACGCAACCGACGATTACCAGACCAGCATAACAATTTTACATCATCAACTTGGCAGTCGACAAGTAATGCGTCCATTTAAAACTGTTTTGCACCGATTTAGCCAAACTTGTAAAAATGCGATTTGAACTTGTCATTTTCAATGAACATGTACTCGGTCATGTGTGACAGCAATGATGCATGAAAGGCATCAATGGAAAGCTGAGGATCTCCTCATAATTGGTAAACCACATGTAAATTGTCAAACGAAATAACCTTTGCATATTAACCCCTTGAATTCGGATTACCTTTTTTTTGATACGCACTGTATATGAAAGGAAACGCATCGGGTGTGTGTTTGTGCTGGCTTCGTTCTACTCGCTGGAGTGTTCATGTCTGCAGTCGTCCAGGCCCCAAGCGTGCAAGCTTCTTTGCTGACGACTCTACTCTCTGTCGCTCCATTCTTCATCCCTCAGATCGGCAGTCTGCAGCCTCCTCACTCTCTGCAGACTGACAAAATCACAGACTGGGCAAACAAGTGGAACATGTCTCAATCCTGACAAATCTCACACTCTGACGATGTCTCTCCGAAAAGACCGACTGGACAACCCTCCCATCCACTTTCTGAATAATCCTCTCCAAGAAGTTCTGTCACTCAAGCTTTTGGGTCTCACTATCTGCCATGATCTTTCCTGGGAAAACCACATTTCAAATCTGGCCTCCAAAGCCAGTCGCCGACTGGGCATCCTCCGTCGTGCGAAGTCCTTCCTTGGCACACCTGAGCTCCTCACCACATACAAGGCTTTCATCCGCAGCTCAATGGAATACTGCTCTCCCCTCTGGGCTGGTGCTCCTGCCTCACACCTAGCTCGCCTTCACGCTGTTGAAACCAAAGCGTTCAGAATCATTGGAATCTCCCGCGATGAAGCTAACTCAAAGGGCCTCTCACTCACTCACCGCAGGCAGGTTGGTGGTCTTTCCGTCTTCTTCCGACTCCTCTCTGGCCTTGCCCCCCCAGCTCTCTCTGGGCTCTGTCCCGCAAATATTCCCACAGGTCGCACAAGATCTGCCTGCAACCCTCTTATGGTTAAACTGCCAAAATCAAGACTCTCTGCTCACCTTCACTCCTTCATTCCTCTTTTCTCCCGCCTCTGGAACAAACTCCCTCACTCTTCAATCCCACTCCTCCCTCCAGGTCTTTAAAACAGCTGTTCACCACCATCTCTTATCTTCCCCCATCCAAAACCTTGATCTTTTCTACCCCCGCTAATTTCACCCCAATTCCACTTTTTTGAAATACCAACTTCTGTCCAGGAAGTCCTTGGTGTCCTTGTGTTTTATACTCCCCCCCCCCTTCCCATTCCTCCTCCCCCCGGGCCCTCTCCCTTCCACACATCTCCCTGCTCTCGGATGTTGTGTTTGTGTGCTTCCCCTTCTCTCCCCATCTTGTCTTTCGCTCCCTCTTTTTGGGTATTTTGTTTGTCTGGTTGATTTGTTTGTGAAGTAAATGTTAGCTCTTTCACGAGCCTCGATTCAGTATACAACAACAAAAAAAAGAAAAAAAGCCAGACGCGGCACCGGTGTTGGCGGGAAGAAAGGCTGCCGTCCACCCGTCCACACCTCACTCGGCCCCACCGAGCTACTTGCTCGCCCTGACCTCGTCTGCTGGCGTACCACAGGCCTTCCGCACGACTCAAACAGGTCGCGTGCAGCTCGTTCCTCCGGCCGTGTCAGGCTCTGTCGCAGAATCACTCGTTTGGCGTCCAGAACGGAGAGGGCAAGATCGATGAGATCAGAGGACAAGAAAAAGGCAAGGGAAGTTCAGGGCAAGCAGAAGGTCCAGCGCAAGAGGCAGTCCAAACGAGAGGGCAAAGGGAGAGAAAATGTCGGTCCACGACCACCTGCTGTCGCCTCCAAAACGAGAAGAAAAAAAAGGGAGAGAAAATGTCAGTCCACGGTCAGAGAGCAAAGGTGGTGAAAAGAACAAGAGATCGAAGGAGACGAATCACGAGGCAGCAGAGGGGGGGGGGGGTGGTCCGGGCATAAAGGGATCCAAAAACGAGAAGAAGAAAATGTCAACTTGCCCGTTGTTTTATCGGCCGTCCCGTGACGTCAGCTCTCTTTCTCTCCCAATCAGTGCCTCACTTCTCGACCTCTCGAATGTTCTTATCGCGTCCGTCCCTTCCCATTGGCAGAGTGCTTCGTGCTCTTTCCCTCATTCCATCGGTCGGTGGCCAACCAGTCTGTGGCTTCTTGCCCCTCCCTTGACCAATCCCAGGGAGGCTTCTTGCCCCTCCCTTGACCAATCACAAGCTCTCCCTTCGTCTGCCAATCGGGGGCCTGCTTCTTATTCGCCCTGCCTCGATCTCCCCATCAACCCTTCGACCAATCCTTCGCAAGGTGGACGTGGCCTCAGCCTGGCTTGCTCGATGTGTATTGCTGTGCCAGCTGGTGATGTAGCTGGCTGCGGCTCCATTGGCAGTGCCCCGAACTGGCTTCTGGTGAGTTTTATTATTAGGGGGGGAATTAATTAGTGTGTGTGCTAATGGGGATGGATTCCTAGCTCGTGTCGATGTGCGTTGCCAACGGGACAAAGGAATGATCACAGAGGGAACGACGTACAAGGGAATTAACATAATCCCTGAACTAAATAACATGCCCCGCCCCCTCGTGGCGGGGACAAATATCCAACTTATCCGACATCCGGACGACACAGGTCCCTGACTTACTGTGCATCAAAGTGGTTCTTGCTACCCGCGATCATCGGCCGCACGACATCACACACACGCGACATCAAACACATGCTGTATCAAACCCATGCTGCATCACACACGCTACATCACACACACACACACTACATCACACACACGCACGCTACATCACACACACGCACGCTACATCACACACACGCATGCTACATCACACACACGCACGCTACATCACACACACGCACGCTACATCACACACACGCACGCTACATCACACACACGCACGCTACATCACACACACGCACGCTACATCACACACACGCACGCTACATCACACACACGCACGCTACATCACACACACGCACGCTACATCACACACATGCACGCTACATCACACACACGCACGCTACATCACACACACGCACGCTACATCACACACACGCACGCTACATCACACACACGCACGCTACATCACACACACGCACGCTACATCACACACACGCACGCTACATCACACACACGCACGCTACATCACACACACGCACGCTACATCACACACACGCACGCTACATCACACACACGCACGCTACATCACACACACGCACGCTACATCACACACACGCACGCTACATCACACACACGCACGCTACATCACACAGCACACACACACGCACGCTACATCACACAGCACATATATACACACACACACGCGACACACACACACACACACACACACACGCTACATCACACACACACACACACACACACACACACACACACACACACACACACACACACACACACAACCGCTACATCACACGCACGCTACATCAAACGCACGCTACATCACACACACCCACATCACATCACACACACGCACGCTGCATCACACACACGCACGCTACATCACACACACACACGCTGCATCACACACACACATGCTACATCACACACACGCACGCTACATCACACACACGCACGCTACATCACACACACGCACGCTACATCACACACACGCACGCTACATCACACACACGCACGCTACATCACACACACGCACGCTACATCACACACACGCACGCTACATCACACACACGCACGCTGCATCACACACACACACGCTGCATCACACACACACATGCTACATCACACACACACACGCTACATCACACACACACACGCTACATCACACAGCACACACACGCACATGCCACATCACACACGCGCACGCCACATCACACACGCGCACGCCACATCACGCACGCCACATCACACACGCGCACGCCACATCACACACGCGCACGCCACATCACACACGCGCACGCCACATCACACACGCGCACGCCACATCACACACGCGCACGCCACATCACACACGCGCGCGCCACATCGCACGCCACATCACACACGCGCACGCCACATCGCACGCGCGCGCCACATCGCACGCCACATCGCACGCGCACGCCACATCGCACGCGCACGCCACATCGCACGCGCACTACATCTCACACGTGATTGCAAAACCCTGTGTCTCGCTGCATTGGGAACGGACAAACTAGCATTACAGTTTTTTTCGATTGCTTAAACACGATTTTGAAAACGGCCCATTTTGTCAAAACACTACACACAATTCGCACAACCACACACACAAGTAGCAGAACACCTCAGATCCTTTGCAAAATGAAACACTCTTGTAAAAACTATACACTAATTTATAAAAACCATATTTTGTTAACATATGAAACACACACGTTTCATATGACATAATTCTGTTTGAACCAGTTACACACTGCTGTTGCTAACCTAAAACACTTTTAGCAATTCTACTTCTCAGTGATTAGAGTACTGTAAGTGAAGTACACAGAGAAAGTGCAAATCTATCTATAATTCCAGTAATCTCTGTGTGTATGTATGTATGTAAAGCGCGGCGTTACGCGCGCTGCTTGTGAGCAAGGAGGAAGCGGACAAGCGGTAACATATAAACGTCTTTATTGTAAGACTACACTGTAACACTGAACTCCTCCGGGCTGGTCGCCCGGTGTATATCATGAGGCCACGCCTACCCCTCGGGCGTGGCCACCGCCCACTTGGTGCGTGGAATGATGTCACCACGCCAGTGGGCTTTTGTGTCCGCCACACGCGCCCCCCCAGAATTCCCGCGCACCTGGAGGGCCAGTTTGTGGGGCAGTCGAATGACCCGGCCGAAGCGCCCCCTGGCGATCGGCGGCGTCCGGGATGCAGGGATACCAGGTGGGATGCCCCTGGCTGCCCCTGGGATGGGTGCAGGACCGGGGGGCGCCGTGGCGGCGGGGCTGGGCGGTGCCGGGGGTCTGCCCGCAGGAGGGCGGCCCCGACGTGGGGGTCGGGCCACTGGCGGTGGATGGTCCACATCGAGGTGGGCCGGCTTGAGGCGGTCTACCGAAACGCGGTCAGGAGTACCGCCGATGTCCAGGGTGAAGTGCTTCGCCCCGGTCTCCAGCACGCGGAAAGGCCCGTCGTACGGGGGCCGCAGTGGTGTCCGATGGGCATCGTGGCGGACGAAGACGTACTCCGCCGTGCGAAGCTCCGGGGCGACGTGCGTCGGTGGGTGCCCGTGGCATGCCGTTGGCACCGGGGCGAACCTCTGGGCGGTCTCTTGCAGAGCGGAGCGCTGCTGTGCCGCGGACCATGGTGCCGTGGAGTCGGGGAGGAACTCGCCCGGCACCCGCAGCGGTTGCCCGAAGACCAACTCCGCCGCGGATGCGCGCAGGTCCTCCTTGGGCGCCGTCCGGAGGCCCAGCAGGACCCAGGGGAGCCTGTCGACCCAGCCGCCGTCGCGGAGGGTGGCCCGGAGCGCGGCCTTCAATGAGCGGTGAAATCGCTCACACAGGCCGTTAGCCTGGGGGTGGTAGGCCGTGGTTCGGTGCAGCCGGACCCCGAGCCCCTGCGCAACCGCCCCCCAGAGCTCCGAGGTGAACTGGGGGCCGCGGTCGGATGAGATGTCTGAGGGGGCGCCGAACCGGGCGACCCAGGTGGCGATGAAAGCCTGCGCGACATCGGCCGCCGTTGTCGACGCCAAGGGCACGGCCTCCGGCCACCGGGTGGTGCGGTCCACCATGGTGAGGACGTGGGTGAAACCCCGCGAGGGGGGCAGAGGTCCCACCAGGTCCACGTGGACGTGGTCAAACCGGCGTTCCGGCACCGTGAACGGGGCCAACGGGGCCTGGGTGTGCCGGTGCACCTTGGCGCGCTGGCACGCGAGGCATGTCCTGGCCCAGCCGCGGACGGCCTTCCGGAGGCCATGCCAGACGAACTTGTCGGCGATCAGCCTTTGGGAGGCCCTCGCGCCCGGGTGGGACAGGCCGTGGATGGCGTCAAACACCTGGCGCTGCCAGCCCGCGGGCACAATGGGGCGAGGACGCCCGAGGGAGACGTCGCACAAGAGGGCCGCGCCCGCGCCGTCGAACGGCACCTCGGTGACGCGGAGGCCCGTGACGGCGGTCCGCAAGGCCTGGACGTCGGGGTCAGCGGCCTGGTCCGCTGCCATCCGGGCATAGTCGATGCCGAGGTGGACTGCGTGGGCGACGGCCCGGGAAAGGCAATCCGCAACCGGGTTGTCCTTCCCCGCGACGTGCTGGATGTCCGTCGTGTACTCGGACACGGCCGAGAGGTGACGCTGCTGCCGGGCCGACCACGGCTCGGTGACCTTGCCCATCGCGAAGATCAGCGGCTTGTGGTCGACGAAGGCAGTGAACGCCCGGCCCTCGAGCAGATGGCGGAAGTGCCTGACCGCCAAGTGAAGTCCGAGCAACTCGCGGTCGAAGGTACTGTAACGGCGTTCGGGCGGGCGAAGCTGCCGGCTAAAGAACGCCAGCGGTTGCCAAGCTCCACGCACCCATTGCTCGTGCACCGCGCCCACCGCGTAGTCCGAGGCATCGGTGGTGAGGGCGATCGGTGCATCGGGCGCCGGGTGCGCGAGCATGGTGGCGTTAGCCAAGGCGAGCTTCGCGCCCGTGAACGCCGTGTCCATCTGCTCGGTCCAGGTAACGTCGCCTTTGCCCGGCTTACCTCGGAGAGCTTCGTGCAGGGGGCGCAGGAGCTGGGCGATACGGGGCAGGAACCGATGGTAAAAGTTCACCATGCCCAGGAACTCCTGCAGCCCTCTGATCGTGCGGGGGCGCGGAAACCCCTTCACCGCCTCCACCTTGGCCGGCAGGGGGACGGCTCCGTGCCTGGTGACACGGTGCCCCAGAAAATCGATTGTGGCGGCGCCGAACCGGCACTTTGCGGGGTTCACAATCAGGCCATGCTGGCCCAGGCGTTCGAAGAGCGTGCGGAGGTGGCGTAGGTGCTCTTCGCGGGACGCGCTGGCGACGAGGATATCGTCCAGGTAGACGTAGACAAAATCCAAGTCGCGCAGGACGCTGTCCATCAGTCGCTGGAACGCCTGAGCCGCATTCTTCAGACCGAAGGGCATGCGCAGGAACTCGAAGAGTCCGAATGGCGTGATGACCGCCGTCTTCGGGACGTCCTCCGGCCTGACGGGGACCTGATGGTAGCCGCGTATGAGGTCCACCTTCGAGAAGAAGGACCTGCCCGCCAAACGGGCGGAAAAGTCCTGAATGTGGGGGACGGGGTAGCGGTCGGGAGTCGTGGCGTCATTGAGACGGCGATAGTCCCCGCACGGTCGCCATCCCCCGCCGGGCTTCGGCACGATGTGCAGCGGCGACGCCCAAGCGCTCTCTGAGCGCCGAACGATGCCGAGTCGCTCCAGGGTAGCGAACTCCGCTTTTGCCACCGCCAGCTTCGTCGGCTCGAGGCGGCGTGCCCGGGCGTAGACCGGTGGCCCGACGGTGGGGATGTGATGGGCCACCCCGTGCTTGACGGCCCCCGCCGAGAAGGTGGGCCGCGTTAGGGCCGGGAAGCCGGCGAGGAGGCGGGTGAATGCGTCCGCTGCCGGAAGCGTACAGACCAACGTGGCCGGAACCGAATCGTTCGGCAAGCCGCTTGGCAAGCCGCTCGTTGAGCTGGGCAACGCACATGCGAGCGAGCTGAACGTCTCGGCCTGGACAAGCCGTCTGCGCTTGACGTCGACCAGGAGCCCATTAGCGCACAGGAAGTCCGCGCCAAGCAGTGCCATGGGCACGTCGGCGGTGACGAACGTCCATCGGAAAACCTGCCCTCCAAACCGCAGAGAGAGGCAGCGTTTTCCGTACGTACGGATGGGCGTCCCGTTCGCGGCAAGCAGCGCGGGGCCCCCACCCGCGGCGTGCTTGTCTGACGTGCCGGCGGGAATGACACTCACCTGTGCTCCCGTGTCGCACAGGTAACGGCGCCCGGAGAAGGTGTCCGTTATGAACAGCAGGCTGCTCGAACGGCCGGCGCTCATCGCCACAATTGAGCGCCGGCCCGGGCGTTTCCCGACCCGTTGAAGGAGCACGGCGGATGACACCGCCGAGCTTCGTGGCCGAACTTGGCGTGGAACCAGCACCAGGTGGTGGAGCTGGAGGAGCGCGGCTGGCTCCGCCAGGCCGGTGGAGTCGACGGGTTTCCCCGCGGTGGCGGTTTTCGCCGCGGCGGTGGGCGGGGCGTGGCGGCGTTCACGAGGTGCGTATCAGCATGCTGCTGAACCACAGCGTGCTGTAGAAGATGATGCTGTGGAACATCAGCGTGCTGTAGAAGATGATGCTGTGGAACATCAGCGTGCTGTAGAAGATGATGCTGTGGAACATCAGCGTGCTGTAGAAGATGATGCTGTGGAACATCAGCGTGCTGTAGAAGATGATGCTGTGGAACATCAGCGTCGAAGGCCGTGACGGCCACGCCAACGCTCGCCCGCGTGTCCGAAGCGGCGAAGTACTTGTCCGCCTCGGCCGCCAATGCTCGGGGTTCCGTTAGCCCGGTCCCGGCCAACGCGAGGCGAACCTGCGCTGGAAGTTGGCGACGGAAAAGCGCCCGGAATAGCGAACCGGGGGCTTCGTCGCCCAACAGTGACAGCATATGGTCCATTCGGACCGACGGGCGCGTCTCACCGAGCTCGGGGAGATCCAGGAGGCGATCGGCCCGTGCGTCGTCCGTGAGGCCGAACGTGGCTAGAAGTAGCCGCTTGAGTGCCTCGTACTTGTGGCCGTCCGGTGGGTGGCGAAGGACGGACACAACTCGAGCGGCCGTGCCGGGCCCGAGGGAGGCGACGACATGGCAGTAGCGCAGGTCGTCGTTGGTGAGGCGCCGAAGCTGAAATTGGGCTTCGGCTTGAACGAACCAGACTTCGGCCTGGGCCTCCCAAAATTCGGGAAGTTTAATCGCCATTGCCTTGTCGTTGGCCATTGCAATGGCGTCGTGTTCGGAAGGATCGCTACGGCAGATCCAACATCGAGGGTCACCAGTAAAGCGCGGCGTTACGCGCGCTGCTTGTGAGCAAGGAGGAAGCGGACAAGCGGTAACATATAAACGTCTTTATTGTAAGACTACACTGTAACACTGAACTCCTCCGGGCTGGTCGCCCGGTGTATATCATGAGGCCACGCCTACCCCTCGGGCGTGGCCACCGCCCACTTGGTGCGTGGAATGATGTCACCACGCCAGTGGGCTTTTGTGTCCGCCACATATGTATGTATGTATGTATGTATGTCTGTGACCGCTGTTTCTCGACAACCACGGGTCCGATATACTTTAAACTTGCCAGGTATATTGCTGGGGACCCGAGGATGTGCCTTTTCAAGGTTTCATATTAATCGGACAAGTAGTTACCGAGCTATGTCCAAAAAACTATTCAACCAATCAGAGAGCAGCGAGCTATCACGTGTGCCGAACGTGCCGAACAGACTCTGCCTCGGACGGCACATTTGAGAGCGTATTCATTTATTTCACGTTGGCAAACTATGTTGGCGTTAAACTATGTTTTAAAACTAATTACGTGCACGCTATGGCGATTTCTTTACCAAACTCCGCAAGCCGTTCGCTTTGGACCAAACCATTTCATGTAAATAGAGGGGGGGGTTGTCACCGTACTCGCAAGCCGTTCGCTTTGGACCAAACCATTTCCTGTAAATAGAGGGGGGGGGGATTGTCACCGTACTCGCAAGCCGTTCGCTTTGGACCAAACCATTTCATGTAAATAGAGGGGGGGGATATAATTTTAGATATATATATAGTACGGGCATGCCCTAGTATACAATAAATTCACCAAACACTACACAAGACCAATGCTGCAGACTGATGAAAATATAATTTATTTCTCTCCATATACCCAAATCAGTCAACCTGGAGAATCACAACAAAGCATGTCCCAGTTTTCATGCTACTACAGTAGTGTGCATAACACTGTAAGCTCAGCAAATATCAGACAAACATAAAATACTGTATCCAGTACAGGTTACAATTACAGTAAAAAGAAAAAAAAAATGAAAATACAGTTCAGAAAATACTAGACATTATCTCTTCGCCTAGCTGGATCTGGCCAGAGAATTTCATCAACATCACAGACGATATCCTCATTGGCAAGACAACGTGGGAAGAACCGTCTTGAATGTCGAATCCATCCTTGCACAGCTGCGGCGTCGATTTGGTCACAGGCCTCCTCCATGGCCTGAATGAGGGGTACCTGAGCCTGGGGCCAGAGATCGTAAACCCTCCACCGCCATGCCGAGAAAAACTCTTCGATTGGGTTTAGAAACGGAGAGTATGGTGGAAGGTATAGTACTGTAAACTGTGGATGGTGTTGAAACCAGTTCTGGACCAGAGCAGAGCGGTGGAATGACACATTGTCCCAGAGGACAATGTATTGCATCTGGTGCATTTGGTTTACTGCTGTGACGATGTTGTGCAATCGGTCCAAAAATGTGAGAATGTGAGGTGTGTTGTAAGGGCCCATATTGGCATGACGGAGGAGGACCCCAGTCTGTGTAATGGCAGCGCAAAGGGTGATGTTACCCCCACGTTGCCCTGGGACATTGATTATAGCCCTGTGGCCAATGATATTTCTGCCTCTCCTTCTTGCTTTTGTGAGGTTGAACCCTGTCTCATCTATGTATATGAAGTCATGTGGGATTTCCTCAGCATCCATCTGTAAAACGCTCTGAAATACAGTGAAAGACAAGATTGTGTAGTTCAGCATAGATCTAGTATACAGTAAATTTACATGTAAAAAGGTTACGTGTGCAGTATGCAACATCACAGTGCTAAAGTGAACAAGACATACCTCCACATACTCATGCCGCAGCTGTTTGACCCTCTGAATTCCGCTCAAAAGGCACTCGATAAAGTTGTTTCATTTGAACCTGATGTCTTTTCAGGATGCGTGCCAGTGTTGACTGAGAGACCTGATGGACATTATTGAAAATGGCATGGTCACCGATAATGTTGGCTTGAATTTCTCTTAGCCTGATAGCATTATTGGCCAAAACCATGTTTATGATCTCTCTCTCTTGTTCTTGCATGAATATGGGCCCCCTTCCTCCTTGTCGTTCTCGACCCTCAATCCTATGTAGAAAAAAATACATGTAACCTACTGTAAAATGTCACAGGAAGGGGTATCAAAAGTGCTGATATGGTGCATACAATAAGCAGCTGATTACTGTAACTGTAGACAGATTTTTTTTAACCTGTTTTCTTGTCGAAATGTCCTAATGACAGATGCCACTGTATATCTGCTAAGATTTGGCTGAACTCTTAGTCCAGCCTCCCTCAGCGTCAATCCGTGGTTCACGTCATGGTCAACTAGTGTTGCGCGAATTTCCTTTGATAAATTTGGTCCTCTTCTTCTTTGAGCACGTTCTCCTCCTGCTTCAGGTCTTCCTCTTCCTCTACCTCCACCTCGGCCTCTGCCTCTGGCACGGCCTCTGCCTCTGCCTCTTCCTCTTCCTCTACCTCCTTCTCCTCCTCCGTGGATTCCCCCTGTCACCCTCACTCTTCTTCTTCTGACTCCTTCCATTTTGGTTGAAGACAGGTGAACTCACCTGCTGCATTTTTATAGTGCTTAAACCTGATTGGTGTGTCTACAATTAAGCAATCATGTGTTTGCGCACCTGATGGCTGTGTTTAACCAATTGGCTCATAGGTGTGGTAATTTGACAGTCAGTGCTTTGGAATTGCAAGGAAGTGACATGATATACTTCTGTGTCTAATGCATACAAGTGTGTTTAGTGTTTTGCAAATCACTGTGTGTGTTGTTTTGCAAAAAGTGTGAGGCTGACATTGTGCTTGTAGTGGTGCAAATCTGGGCAGATGTTTTGCTCCTTGAGTGTAAGGTTTTGATAATTGTGTAATACTTTTGATTTTAGTGTTCATGCAATCGAAAAAAACTGTAAAAGCATGTTATTTTATTTATATTTTTAAATAAAGCAAATTAGAGTTGATCTTGGGCAATCTATACCCCCTACAAATGTAACAATACTAAGGCTGAAAGTTCAATGTAACTTATTTCCTTTAGCCATATGTGAAAGCATCTTCAGGTTTTGTTTTGTGTTTTCTACAGGTGGAAGGTGCGTTTTACATCAATGATTACCTGGAAAAGCTTATATTTGAAGAACTGCGGAATGCCTGCAGAGGTGGAGGCAAGTACTTATAATAATAATAATAATTCATTTATTTTGTATAGCGCTTTTCATGAAGCCCAAAGGCGCTTTGACAGAGTGCAAAACATAATGCATAACAAAACATGAAAACAACAATTGCAAAAAGACAAGAATCAATAGGGAAATATTTAAAGCAAAAGGAGGGAGAAGGAGAAGTGATAGTCAGGGGTTAAATGCTGTGGGTTGAATGTTGAATGCAGTGCTGAACAGGTGGGTCTTGAGTGATGTTTTGAATGTGGTGAGTGAGGAGGAGTCTCTGATGGTGTGAGGTAGTGAGTTCCAGAGGGTGGGAGCAGCGATGGAGAAGGCCCTGTCCCCCCAGGATCTGAATTTGGTCCGGATGGGGTGGGGGTCAGGAGGTTGGTACCAGCAGAGCGGAGGTTGCGGGTGGGAGTGTGTCTGGAGAGGAGGTCAGCCAGGTAGGATGGGGCCAGGTTATGGAGGGCTTTGTAGGTCAAGAGGAGGATTTTGTACTGGATTCTCTGGGAGATGGGGAGCCAGTGAAGCTTGTAAAGGACGGGGGTGATGTGGTCACGGGTCCGGGAATGGGTGAGTAGACGGGCAGCGGAGTTCTGAATGTATTGGAGTTTATTGGTGATTGTTGAGGGTGAACCATAGAGGAGGCTATTGCAGTAGTCCAGACGGGAGGTGATGAAGGCGTGGATGATGGGTTTCTGCAGCCGTGGAGTAGAGGGATGAGCGGAGACGGGCGATGTTTTTCAGGTGAAAGAAGGCTGTCTTTGTGATCTGTTTGGTGTATTTGTTGAAGGAGAGGGTTTGGTCAAAGATGACGCCAAGATTCCGGATGAGAGGGGAGGTGGATACTGGGATACCGTCGATGTTGAGGGCAAAGTTATGGGTGGATTTTGTGAGCGTTTTTGGGCCAATGATGATTATTTCAGATTTATCACAGTTAAGTTTGAGGAAGTTGATTTGAAGCCAGGATTTTATTTCAGAGATGCAGTTTGTCAGGATAGAGTGGGTGTCGGTGGAGACGGACTTGGTGGAGATGAAAAGCTGGATGTCATCGGCGAAGCAGTGGAATTGGAGACCATGACGGCAGATTAAGTGACCGAGGGGGGACAGGTAAAGGATGAAGAGGAGGGGGCCAAGAACTGAACCTTGGGGGACATCTTGGGGGAGGGGAGCAGTGGGGGATTTGCAGTTATTGATGGAGATGAACTGGCGTCTGTCAGAGAGGTATGATTTAATCCAAGAGAGGGCAGTGCCGGTAACGTTAAAGGTGGATTCAATTCGGGTGAGGAGGATGGTGTGATCGATGGTGTCAAAGGCAGCGCTGAGGTCGAGGAGGACAAGAATGTTGAGGTTGCCAGCGTCAGAGGAGAGGAGAAGGTCGTTGGTGATTTAAGTGCTCTTAACTTATGGGCTCTTTATGGACTTGTACTTAATACCAAAACATATAGTGCCTTCAGAAAGTATTCACACCCCTTGACTTTTTTCACATTTTGTTGTGTTGCAGCCTGAATTTAAAATGGATTAAACTGAGATTTTTTTTTTTGTCACTTTGTGAAAGCCGTTCTTCAATGAAATAGAAAGTCTAACTGTGTGAATGTTACAGGCTTTGGTGGGTTCTTACCGGCCATGAAGCAGATTGGAAACGTGGCAGCTTTACCAGGCATTGTCCATGTAAGTCCGTTTGGATTTCATGCATGCACGGATACATGGGAGAAGGGATTTGATTATAACTTTTGTATTGTCCAGCTTGGTTTTGCTGCATTTCCAATTACTTTTAATGGTTAAATAACATTGAAATTACTTGGTTCTAATTTGGTGATTTGGACTAAGTGAGTGGTTTTGGCCCAAAAATAAATTTAAATCGACACTTGCTGATAAAACCAGGTAAAGCACTAATCTTTCATGATTGATTGTGCTTGCAGTTGTTATTATTGGGTTTTTGTTGTTCTTGTGGAATGTTTATGATCACCCCTTCCTCATCCTTCCCTCACTCTATTTGACCAATTGGTTTTGGCGTTGATGTTTCTGGTCTGTGTGTCAGTTGCTTAATCTTGCAAAGCTCAATGCCACCAAGATTATCAGCTGCAATTGACCGTTTGTTTGTTAACGTTTATACCATTAAATGTAACGGTTGATAGTTTGCGGGATGCAGTTTAAAAAAAAAACTTTTCCATTGTGATGGTGCTCCTGTCTCTGCAGAAGTCCATTGGTCTTCCTGATGTTCACTCTGGATATGGTTTTGCCATCGGGAATATGGCGGCGTTTGACATGAATAACCCCAAAGCTGTAGTATCTCCAGGTGAATAATTCGTTGGAATTACTTCCTGTTGGTGGAAGGACGCGGGAGGCTTTGCTCAGTGTTAAGTCTTTGAAGTATTTTAATGAACTTTATGGAGAGGTGGTTGTGATGAGATATCCAATGCTGTGTTTGGGTAGGTGGTGTGGGATTTGACATAAACTGTGGCGTTCGATTATTACGTACGAACTTGGATGAACAAGATGTGCAACCTGTGAAAGAACAGCTGACTCAGTCGTTATTTGACCACATCCCAGTTGGAGTGGGATCTAAAGGAGTGATCCCTATGGTTGGAAAGTGAGTATTCGGAAAGTTTGTGGATACCTTTACCTTTTGGAAGTTACCTTTTACCTTTTTATCGTTGGTTAACTTTTGGAAACGGTTCAACTCGACTTTGGTTTTACTTTGGTTTGCCTTCATACAGTATGCACGGTTACTCAATGTACCAATCAAATTGGTTTTCCCAAGCTGCACGTAATATGCAGATACAGCTCTCTGGATGAACACTTCATTTTATTCCCATTTTAATTAACTTGTTTATTTTACATATTCTCATTATTTTGCACACGTTGTTGTTTGGCATGTCACTGTGTTGGGGGTAATATTGATTTCCATTTGTTAAGATTTATCAACATTTTGAGTTTATTAAATAAACCCGTTCCACTTCACTCACCTCGATGGGCTTTTCTCCATTTGTGACATGCATGATTGTGATTTGTACCTCGTGTCATGTTACACATAGAAAGATTTGAACATAATTCGCACATTTTGCTGTGTCCTTCCTTAATTGATAAAATTTTCCACTACACTTTAAATTATTTTATTTTTCTTCACCATAAAGATTAGATTTTGGTTTAAAATATATTGTTGCAACTGGTGGATTGGCCGGTCTGAAACTTGACGAGACCACATTGGTCCTCACGATTGCTGACTGATTTGGTCGTTCTGAGCTGTGACACCAGCCTTTCTGCCACAACACCAACAGTCACGTGAAAAAGTAAGTACACCCCATGTAAAGTTTTGACTTCTTCAACATATTTCAACATACAGCTATTTGATCTTCATTTCAACAATATTGATAGATAAAGGTGATATAATATAACAAATATCATGAAACATTTACATTTTGTCGTCCATTGGATAATTTAAATAAACATAAATGCAAATTTCGCATGTGGAAAAAGTAAGTACACCCTTGGCTCTCATAGGTGGTATTGCCCCCTTTGGCAGAAACAACCTCAAGTAGGTGTTTCTTATAACTGTCTACCAGTCTCTGACATCGACTGGGAGAAATTTTTGCCCACTCCTCCATGCAGAATTCTTTCAGCTGTGCGATGTTTGAGGGGTTTCTTGCATGCACAGCTCGTTTCAAATCCCCCCACAACATCTCGATGGGATTTAGATCCGGGCTTTGACTTGGCCATTCCAGAACCCTCCATTTCTTTCTTTTCAGCCATTCCTTGGTGGATTTACTGGTATGTTTAGGGTCATTGTCATGTTGCAAAGTCCACCTTCGGTTGAGCTTCAACTTTCTGACAGATGGCCTCGTATTATCCTCAAGCACCCTCTGGTACAATGAAGAATTCATAGTGGATTCTATGATGGTGAGCTGCCGAGGCCCTGATGCAGCAAAGCTGCCCCACACCATAATATTTCCACCACCATGCTTTACAGTTGGTATCAGGTTCTTGTGGTCAAATGTTGTCTTTGGTTTTCGCCAAACATGTCTTCTGTTACTGTGGCCAAATAGCTCTACCTTTGACTCATCTGTCCAGAGCACATTGTTCCAGAAGTGCTGGTCTTTGCCTTGGTGTTCATTGGCAAACTTTAGTCTTGCCCTGATGTTCTTTCTGGACAGCAAAGGTTTCCTCCTGGCACACCTCCCATGTGGATCAAATTTGTGCAGCCTCTTTCTAATGGTAGACTCGTGCACTTTGACATCAACAGTGGCAAGAGCTACCTGTAGGTCCCGTGATGACATGCTGGGGTTCTTAGAGACTTCTTTCAGCATCTTGCGGTCTGCTCTCAGGCTGAACTTGCTGGGGCGGCCTGGCCTGAACAAGTTGGCAGTTGTTTGGAATCTTCTCCACTTGTAGATGATCTTCCGGACAGTCGAATGATTGATTTCAAATTGTTTGGAGATCTTTTTAAATCCCTTCTCAGACTCGTAGGCATCTATAACCTTCTTTCTGAAGGCCTCAGAGAGCTCTTTTGATCTAGGCATGGTGACGCCGCACACTTCAACAACAAAGAGCAAACCAAACTAAATGTCTGAGGTTTAAATAAGACAGGTTCCTCCAAGATCCTCTCTAACGATATATAAACCACATTTATATTTTAACCATATATTTAAACCACATCCTCTCTAACGATGTTCTAATCATTTGCACCAGAGCTGGTGCACCTGATTCTAATTTTAGGTATTTGAAGTAGTGATAAATGTAGGGGTGTACTTACTTTTTCCACATGCGAAATTAGCATTTATGTTTATTTACATTATACAATGGACTACAAAATGTAAATGTTTCATGATATTTGTTATATTATATCACCTTCATCTATCAATATTGTTGTGGATTTGAGAATCCTGTGTTTTTTATTGTTGTAAATATCACCCTGTGTAAGTGTAATGAATTCTTGTAAATACCTCAGCTTTGTGTGTAAAGGTCAAAGGTCGTCCTCTTAGTTAGTCCATATACATGCACGTAGGCCACCATATACCCTTTAAAATAGTTATTTCCTTATTATGTGTATTAGTTTAAGGCTGTGTTTCCAATTAGTTGACTCTGCATTGCATCAAATTGAAATAAGGTAGAATCCCCTGTCAAGTGCATTGCCTCTATTACCAACTGCAATCGCCGCCATTGCCATGTGCTCTAACTCGGGGAAGAAGGGCGTGGCCCGCCCATCATCATAGGAAGGAGGAGTGAGCCCTTGCCGATCAACCAATGAAGCACGAGGGGTTTGGCTTGAGGGGGCGGAGAAAGAACGATCGGGCAGGTTCGCGAAGATTTGAGGGTGTGGCCCTATATAACCCGTCACGCGACGCCCCCACCAGGAGAGAAGGGATGAGTTCACCTAAAGGAGTCCACCGCAGCTTTGAACAAACCGCAGTTTTAACCACCGCAGCTTTGAGCGTCGACAGCGGTGACGGCAGTTGCGGCCACGAAGCAACGTCGCCGTGCGGAGACGATTGGGGAGAGTCGGCGGCTGCTCAACTCAAGCCGGGATCACACCCACCACCCGCATCCTTCCCGCCTTGTGATTCCACCTCCTCGTCCGTCCAGTCATCCACCTCCAGCTGAACCTTCCTCCCCTTCCAGCCATTCGTTCCTGCCTTCATTCCCCATTCATGTAAGTCTGATTGTCGTCCGTCTTCTGTGTTGTCCTGGGGTATAAGTTAAGCCTGTTTAGATAAGTTAGTATTTGCACTGTGTCTTCTCGTCCTTCCATCCTTCTGTAAATTATTTTCGTATCTTTCCTTCTCCTTGGTTCCTTTAATTGTGTAAATATTAGTAATAAATTATATTTGTTCTTCCTTACCTTCTGGTTTCCTCACATCCGTTCGTCCTTGTCTTTTCCCAATTGAATACCTGTGGCACGATTTGGCCAACGCAATAGGAATCGGGTCTAGTTTCTGCTAATGGTTCGTGCCGCGGCTGCTAATCCGCTCGGCAATTAACATCTTGTCCGCGGTCGCGAACGGGGTTGCTCACCTGCCTCTCCGGAGGGAGCTGCGCAACTTCAGGACTCACGTCGGTCAGTCGCACACAAGGGGATTAATCCCCCCTTAAGGGAAAAAAAACCCGACGTTGAGATCCGTAACAATATTGTTGAAATGAAGATCAAATATCTGTATGTTGAAATATGTTGAAAAAGTCAAAACTTTACATGGGGTGTTCTTACTTTTTCATGTGACTGTACATCCAATGGAACCACCATGCCATTTGATATGTCATGCTGATCGTTGCCATGCACCCGCTACTCAAATGGTGACAGAGCGGAATTGTTGTGCGCAGGCACGATCTTGTCCTGGCTGCTCGTCCTGCGTATGTATCACCCGAACCCTATCTCCCCTTTAACGGGAGTGTTTAATAAATCTGGCGATCAAGACACCTGAATTCGTCCAGAAACCGTGTTTTATTTATTTATTTTTATTTTTTTATTTTTTTTTGTATACAAGATCGAGGCTTGTGAAAGAGCTAACATTAATCACACAAAAAGACAAACCGACACACAAAACACAAAAAACAAGGGGAGCGGCAGACAAGATGGGGAGAGAGGGGGAAGGACACAAAAGAGAGGGGGAAGAGGGGGAAGGACACAAACACAACATTTGAGAGCAGGGACATCGGGAGGACTTGGGGGGAGGTGGGAGAGGAATAAAACATATGAACACTGCAAGGACTCTGGGGTGAATTACCGGGGGTAGAAAAGATCAAGGTTTTCGATGGGGGAAGATAAGAGATGGTGGTGAACAGCTGTTTTAAAGACCTGGAGGGAGGAGTGGGATTGAAGGGAGTGGGGGAGTTTGTTCCAGAGGCGGGAGAAAAGGGGAATGAAAGAGTGAAGGTGAGCAGAGAGCCTAGACTTTGGCAGTTTAACCATAAGAGGGTTGCAGGCAGATCTTGTGCGACCTGAAGGAATATTGGGGGGACAGAGCACAGAGAGAGCTGGGGGAGCAAGGCCAGAGAGGAGTCGGTAGAAGACAAAGACCACCAACCTGCCTGCGGTGAGTGAGTGAAAGGCCCTCGGTGTTGACTACATCGCAGGAGATTCCAATGATTCTGAAGGCTTTGGCCTCAACAGCGTGAAGCCGAGCAAGGTGTGAGGCAGGAGCACCAGCCCAGAGGGGGGAACAGTATTCCATTGAGCTGCGGATGAAAGCCTTGTATGTGGTGAGGAGCTCAGGTGTGCCAAGGAAGGACTTCGCATGACGGAGGATGCCCAGTCGGCGACTGGCTTTGGAGGCCAGCTTGGAAATGTGGTTTTCCCAAGAAAGATCATGGCAGATAGTGAGACCCAAAAGCTTGAGCGACAGAACTTCTTGGAGAGGATTGTTGAGAAAGTAGATGGGAGGGTTGTCCAGTCGGTCCTTTCGGAGAGACATTGTAAGAGTGTGAGATTTGTCAGGATTGAAAGACATGTTCCACTTGTTTGACCAGTCTGATTTTGTCCATGTCTGCAGAGAGTGAGGAGGCTGCAGACTGCCGATCTGAGGGATGAGGAATGGAGCGACAGAGAGTAGAGTCGTCAGCAAAGAGATAGAGAGGATTTTCAAGAGAGTCAGAGAGATCATTGATGAAGACCAGAAAAAGCACAGGGCCCAGAACACTACCTTGGGGAACTCCAGCCTGAACAGGAAGAGGAGATGAGAGAAACCCATTCAGGGCCACACGTTGACTACGACCAGAGAGGAAGTCCGCCAGCCATGCGTGGAGATTTCCATAGATACCAAAGGAGGAGAGTTTGGTGAGCAGAGCAGGGTGCCAGACCATATCGAAGGCACGTGAAATGTCAAGGGAGACGGCTCTAATTTCCTGTTTGGCGTTGAGGACCTCCATCCATTGTTGAGAAAGCAGAAGCAGCATGTCCAGAGTAGAGTGACCAGGTCTGAAACCAAATTGATGATCAGAGATCAAGCCATTGGAGAAGAGGAAAGATTTAATATCTGAAGCAATGATGGATTCCATGACTTTGCTGATAATTGGGAGAAGGCTGATTGGTCTGTAGTTGCTGGGATCTGTTTTTGCACCTTTTTTGTGCAAAGTGGTGATGTTGGCTGATTTCCAAACAGATGGCAGATGACCTTGAGCAAAAGAGAGGGTGAAGAGAACAGAAAGAGGGAGTGAAAGAGCAGAAGAACATGATTTTAGGACCCGTGGGCTGATGCCGTCAGGACCAGTTGCAGAATCAGAGTCGAGGGTTGACAGAAACTTTTCCACCTTGTCAGGAGGAAAGGACACAGAGTCCAGGAGCAGCTGGATACGACTGGGTACGGTGGGTACAGAGAGGGATGGGTTTGGGACACAAGATTTAGAGGCAAACACAGAGTTGAGACATTCAGCTTTTTCACGTGCGGAGTCAGCCGTTAAGCCGTTTGAGGTGAGGGAGGGGATGGAGGGGGAACAAACACCAGAAACAGATTTGACCAGACGCCACCAGGATTTGGAAGAGGGAGACAGATAAGAGAGTTCGGTCTTGAGAATGGTGAGATATTGTTTCCTGGCTCTCCTGAGGGTGGACACACACTTGTTTCGGGCTTTGTGAAAGGAAATGAGATTTCCTTCCGTTGGATTTGCTTCCGTTGGATTTCGTTGGATTTGTTTTATAATGTAGTTGAACCACATGGGGTGGGAATACAAGAGGCAGCAATTCTGCAACAATAAATTAATAATAACCCACTAGCAGGGTACTCACCACCTGGATGGGTACAGTTTGCGCATCACTTGCTGCAAAAAGGTATAGTCTCTGTTTTGCAAGAAGACTATACATGTTTGTGTGGTGTGTGCTCAAAAGATTCTAGATGGTCGAAACTATACATTCCAATATAATAGTAGTTGGTGTCAAAGGTGTCAAAGGTGTTGAAAGGGTCTCATCTATCAAGCATGTAAAAAGGGTCTACAAAGGTGCAAGTGATCGAAAGCTCTTAAATGGTCAAGGGTTCAAGCTATCTAATCTGTCTGATGGGCATAAGGGGTCTAAATGGTGTTGAGGTCTAAGAGGTCGAAATGGACTTAAGGGTGTAAAGGGCTAGAGGTTTTAGTGGTCTTAAGTGACGTTCCGCAACCTATGCGTCGCGACCCAAACTTTGGGTCGCGAAGGATTTTCAATGGGTCGCACGATCGTTTCAGAAATCGTGGGGAAAAAAAACTTTATCGACGATTTACTTCTCCCAACTGAACAGAACAGAGATCAAACGAGCGCCGACACAAACATTATAGTGTGGACTCTTGTACCGCGATGTACCGCGCGTGCATCCGGTCAGTCAGATCATACGTTTAGTTTCCGACACGCAAATGTCCATTGCTTTTCATTCGAAAGATTGAGCTGTGAGCGTAAGGTACTCGCCATGGCTAGAAAGTATCAGCCTGTGTTCCTGAACTATGGGTTCACCTTGAATATCGATAAGCACAATGTTCATCGACCACAGTGTGTGATATGCCTTGACGTGTTGGCCAACGAGTCCCTCAGGCCCCAAAAGCTGAAACGGCACCTCGAGGAGAAACATGGAGATCATGTCAACAAGTCGCGGGAGTTTTTTCTCCTGAAAGAACGCGAGATGAACAACAGCAACTCAGTAATGAGTTCGGCTGTTTTTCCATCGAAGGGACTGACCAAAGCCAGCTGCCTGGTGGCGGAGAAGATAGCCAAAGAAAAGAAACCGTACACTATTGCGGGTAAGTTTTTTGTTTTTTTTCGTAAAAGTATTTCACTGCATTGGCGGTTTGTAGGTTCATAAAATAATACATGGCGCTGTAAGTGTAGTTCAATTTAGTTTTTCATTTCGTCTTTGGAATATTGACGTGTCGGGTTCTTGCTTACTATTACTCGTGCCATGTATACGTTGGTACATCACAACTTCGTAAGTTTTATTGTTTGTTGCAATACAGCCATTCTTAAACTTTGCCTCTTTTTTAAAAGTACGTCCGGCAATCACATCGTACATATTTAATTTTTATAATGCCTTGGAACAGCGGTTCTTAACCTGGGGGTCGTGACGTACGCGCATGCAACAACAACAACAACAACAACAACAACAGGCATTTTAAGGCCATTTTCCCTGCAAGAGCGGGGGTTAGCCTTGCGGTTCCCATGACGATCTTCTCCATTTTGCCCTATTTTCTGCATCTCCCCTTGTTAACCCCCTTGCCCACATTTCTTCTTCGACCATCTTTAGCCAAGTCTTTCTCGGTCTTCCCCGTCCTCTACTTCCTTCTACATTCAGTTCCATCACTCTTCTCAACCAGTCACTTTCATCCTTCCTCAACACATGACCAAACCATCTCAACCTGTTTCTCTTCACAGCATCCATCACAGGCTCTATTCCCATCATCTTTCGCAATTCATCATTTGTCTTCCTCTCTCTCAATGATACTCCACACATCCACCGAACCATTCGCATTTCCACCCTTTCCAGCCTTCGTTGCTGCTCTACGTTCATTACCCATGTCTCGCTCCCATAAATCATAACACTTCTCACACATGCAGCATACACCTTTCCCTTCAGCTTCAACGACACTCCCCTCATTGTCAGCACGCCACTCAGTTCCCGAAACTTCTTCCATGCACATCTCACTCCAGCAACCTTTGCCGAGTCTGATCCACCTTCTTCATTCAGCATGTCTCCTAGGTAACAAAATGTTTTCACACCTTCCACCTTCACGCCGTCTCCAAGATCCAACTCAACATTTCCTCCATCTGCAGCTCCCTCTGTGCACACCTTACACTTGAATGTAGCTGCCACACTGGTTGATGACCCTCTCAAACAACTACATTTTTGATGAACCCACTCAGCGCACATTGTACATTGAATGGAATTCACTCCGACACCCTTCCTGCACACACAGCACACGGCCACTTCCCAGTTATTTCCACCTCACCACATGCTTTACCACTTGCCATCACCTTCGTTTTTCCGATATTCACCTTCAGACCTTTTCTCTCCATACATTACTTTTTTTTCTTTTTTTTTTGTATACTGAATCGAGGCTCGTGAAAGAGCTAACATTTATTTCACAAACAAATCAACCTGACAAAATATATTAAAAGAGGGAGCGGAAGACAAGATGGGGAGAGAAGGGGAAGCACACAAACACAACATTTGAGAGCAGGGAGAAGTGTGGGAGGGAGAGGGCTTGGGGGGGAGGAGGCGTGGGAAGGGGGGGGGGAGGAGGCGTGGGAAGGGGGGGGGGAGGAGGCGTGGGAAGGGGGGGGGGGAGGAGGCGTGGGAAGGGGGGGGGGAGGAGGTATAAAACACAAGGGGACCGAAATTAGCAGGGGTAGAAAAGATCAAGGTTTTGGATGGGGGAAGATAAGAGATGGTGGTGAACAGCTGTTTTAAAGACCTTGAGGGTGGAGTGGGATTGAAGAGAGTGAGGGAGTTTGTTCCAGAGGCGGGAGAAAAGAGGAATGAAGGAGTGAAGGTGAGCAGAAAGTCTTGATTTTGGCAGTTTAACCATAAGAGGGTTGCAGGCAGATCTTGTGCGACCTGTAGGAATATTTGGGGGACAGAGCCCAGAGAGAGCTGGGGGGGCAAGGCCAGAGAGGAGTCGGTAGAAGACGGAAAGACCACCAATCTGCCTACGGTGAGTGAGTGAAAGGCCCTTGGAGTTAGCTTCATCGCGGGAGATTCCAATGATTCTGAACGCTTTGGTTTCAACAGCGTGAAGATGAGCTAGGTGTGAGGCAGTAGCACTATGCCCTCAATGCCTATGTCACTACTTCACGTGGAACCCTATCGAATGCTTTCTCCAGATCAACAAACCCAAGAAACAACTTCTTCCTCTTCTTCATGTACTTCTCCTGCAACTGCCTCACAATCAAAAGCGTGTATCGTTCCTCTTCCTGGTCATCATCATTCCTCTACTTCCACTTGTTCATCTTCTCCTTCAGTCCATCCATACTTTCTGCAATCAACACCAGATCATCTGCATACAACAACTCCCACGGTAAACGCTCCTTTACGTTCTGAGCCAGCACCTCCATCACAGCTACAAATAGTAGTGGACTTAGTACCGACCCCTGATGCACTCCCACCTTTACCTCAAACTCACCACTGTTCCCGTCCTTCGTCCTTACAGCTGTGCGCGCTCTTTTGTACATTGCCATCACTACTCTGATCAATCATCCTCCACTCCTAACTTCCTCAATGCCCATGTCACTACTTCACGTGGAACCCTATCGAATGCTTTCTCCAGATCAACAAACCCAAGAAACAACTTCTTCCTCTTCTCCATGTACTTCTCCTGCAACTGCCTCACAATAAAAAGTGTGTCTGTCGTTCCTCTTCCTGGCATAAATCCAAACTGCATTTCGTCAATCTTCACTTTCTTCTTTGTCCTCCTCTCCAACACCCTTTCCAATACCTTCATTCCATGCTTCAATAACTTTATCGCTCGATACGAGCCACAGTCCAGAGGGTCACCTTTCCCCTTGTATGGAGGGACGAGGGTACTCAGTTCCCAATCCACTGGATTGCGGCCTTCTTTCACCACCAGATTGCAGATCTCTGTCATTCTCTTCACACCCCAATTTCCCGCTGCCTTCAACATATCTCCCACAACTCCCGTCGGCCCTCCCACTTTTCTACTCTTCATTGCTTTTATCGCTTCCTCAACTTCCTTCTCGGTTATCTTCTTTGCGGTCCTAAAACTGGGTTACTCTCTGTTTCCATCCCATTCATTCTCTGCATTCAACAGTATTTCCATATATCTCTTCCATCTTCCTTTAATTCCATCTGGGTCCACAACGATTTGTCCCACTTCATCCTTCAAGCAACTCACCCCCATCACATCACACCTCTCTTTCGCTATCTGCTTTGCAATCCTGAATACCGCTCTCTGACCCTCTTCCAAATCCAAGCGTTCTCCGAACATTTTCCTCCATGCCTCCTGTGCCTTTGCTACCTCTTTCTTTGCAGCCTTCTTGGCTGCCTTATAACTTTCATGCTCTGCCTTTTCTGCCCCCATACCCTTCGCCTTCTGCCACTCCTTGAACTTCTTCCTCTTCTCGTCAATCTTTTTTTTTTTTTTTTTTTTTTTTTTTTTTTTGTATACTGAATCGAGGCTCGTGAAAGAGCTAACATTTACTTCACAAACAAATCAACCAGACAAACAAAATATATAAAAAGCGGGAGCGGAAAACAAGATGGGGAGAGAAGGTGAAGCACACAAACACAACATTTGAGAGCAGGGAGATGTGTGGAAGGCAGAGGGCTTGGGGGGAGGAGGCATGGGAAGGGGGGGGGGGGGTGGAGGGAGAAGTATAAAACACAAGGACACCAATGACTTCCAGGACAGAAGTTGGTATTTCAAAAAAGTGGAATTGGGGTGAAATTAGCGGGGGTAGAAAAGATCAAGGTTTTGGATGGGGGAAGATAAGAGATGGTGGTGAACAGCTGTTTTAAAGACCTGGAGGGTGGAGTGGGATTGAAGAGAGTGAGGGAGTTTGTTCCAGAGGCGGGAGAAAAGAGGAATGAAGGAGTGAAGGTAATGGAGAATCTTCTTTCCAACTTCATCATCCCACCTTCCTTTTGTCCTTTTGTCCATCCACATACCTCACCAACGGCTCCCAACAGACTATCTTTCATTGACATCCAACCACTTTCAAGCTCAACCACATCATCCTCGACCATACTCAACCTCTCTTTTAATGCCTCCCTCACTGTCACCTCTTTCAACCTCCACACCTTCATTCTCGGTTGGTACTTCACCCGCCGAGCTCTCCTCGCACCGTTCACCCTTATGTTGCAGACAACCAAGTGGTTCTGTGAAACAGCCTCCTCCCCCGGGATCACCTTTGTGTCCCAGAGGTGCCCCCTGTCTCGCCTACGCACCAGCAGGTAGTCAACGGTTGTCGTCGACCCACGTGACGTGTGTGTGTGTGTGTGTAACAAGCTTATTGTCCTCTTTCTGGAACTGAGTATTACAAATCAACAAATCAGCTCCATCAGCAAACTCCAAAATCCTTTCACCTTCTCCATTTCTCACACCATATCCGTAACCCCCATGAACTCCCTCAAAACCGTCCATACTCCTTCCCACATGTCCATTTAGGTCTCCTCCTACCACAACAACTTCCTCATCTTTCACGTTTTCCATCAGCTTCTCTATCGCACACCAGAACTTGTCCTTCTCTTCATCGCTCCGACCAACCTGCGGAGCATATCCTGAGATGATGTTCACCAAGAGCTTTCCAATCATAATTTTCACCATCATCAACCTTTCACTCACTCTCGTCACACTCACCACACTGTCTACAAACTCCTCAGAAAACAGGACACCAACACCATTCACGCCCTCCGGGCACCCTTGCCACACAAACTTGTATTTCTGTCCCTGCCTCCCCTTCACCATTCTCACACCACTTCCCTTCCATCTCGTCTCTTGCACACAACATATGTCCACTCTTCTTCTGACCAATACTTCCACCACTTCAATACGCGAACAAAATACTGTGTGTGGTATGTACCTTTGTTAGGTTCCTAAAAATGGGCTCAACAAATTGATGTTTTTTATGACCCCTTCATGACCCCCGGAAAACCCCAAACGACCCCCAGGTTCCGGGCCACTGCCTTGGAACAAAATCGCGAATAATCATAAAGTGAAAGAAATTTTCATGTGTTATTTTGTTTATCTTGTATTGCAGAGCAACTCATCCTGCCATGCGCCAAGGCGATGTGCAGAGAAGTGCTTGGAGAGACAGCGGCTTCCAAGATAAGCACCAAGCCGCTTTCTGCCGACATAGACATGGTATGGGCGAAGACATCGAGCACCAGCTGTACGCAAACCTATAGGCCAACAAGTTTGTCATCCAGTTGGACGAGTCAATGGACATCGCACAGAAGGCGTTGATCCTCATCTTTGTTTGTTATCGGCATGGCGATGATTTTATGGAGGATCTTGAGGCATGTGACGAACTACAGACCAAGACCACGGCCGCAGAAATATTCGCAGTCGCCAAAAAACACATCGCATTGCATAGCCTCAGGTGGGAAGACTGTGTTGGCGTTTGTACCGATGGTGCGGCATCGATGACAGGTCGGCGCAGCGGTGTATGTGGCACCAGAGGCAAGCTGGACCCACTGCTTCCTCCACCGCGAGGCATTAGCGGCGAAAGAGATGTCACCTGGACTTGCCGAAGTAATGGACATTGCAGTGAAAATAAATCAACCATCTCAGGAAGAGCGCCCTAAATTCGAGGTTGTTTGCAGAGCTGTGTCAGGAGCAAGATGCAGAACACACCACGGTGCTGTATTTTGCAGCTGTTCACTGGCTCTCCAGAGGAGATGCTTTGGCAAGATTGTATGAACTTCACGACCAGGTCCTCACATTCTTGGAGGTGGCTAGGTCAGACCTGGCAGTCTACTACAAAAACAACAAATTCATCGCAACATTGGCTTACATGGCCGACATCTTCAACTTGTTGAACAATCTGAACATATCGTTCCAGGGCAAAACGAACAAGCAGGCGAAATCCGTGTTCGTAATGTATGACAAGATAGCGGCGTTCAAGTCAAAGCTGGATCTATGGAAGAGAAGAGTACAGACCAATGATGAATTTGACATGTTCGAAAACCTGGATGATCTGCTCAGCAAGAGTGTTGAGGAACGTGTGGACATTAAGGATGTCATCGTCGAACATCTGGTGAACCTGCGCAAACGATTTTGACGAATACTTTCCTGTTGATCCACGCGTGGAGAAGAAGTGGATCCAGGACCCTTATTCAGTCGACGTTCAGCAGTGCTGCAACTTGTCCAGCAGTTTGAAAGAGGACTTGATCGACATCGTATCCGACGGTACACATGAGACACTGTTCAGGAAGGACACTTTAGTAAAGTTTTGGCTGACAGTGTCTCATGAGTACCCAGAGATTGCACATCTCGCGGTAAAGTTCCTGATGCCATTCACGACGACGTGGATGTGTGAGGCAGGTTTCTCAACGGTGACATATCTGAAGTCAAAGTATCGAAACAAACTGGAGACAGTGGCCCTGTGCGCCAACCTGAGAATCGCATTGTCGCCGCTTCAAAGCCGAATCGATGATCTCGTAGCCAATATGCAAAGTCAACCATCGCACTGATGTGGATAATCCACATCTGCAATGTTGCTAATGGAACATTTGAATTAGGCTTGTAAGTTTCACTTTCGGGTTTAATCAGTGAAGGTTGTTTATTTCATGTTGTTCATGATAACGGAACATTGAACCTGGATATAAGTTCAGATGCATATCGGGTTTTTTTCAGTAAAAGTTATTCTTGTTTTGTTTATCAGTTCATGTTACATTTTAAGTTCATCATCTATTCACGATGAAGATTAAAATAAAGTTCAAACACCTTATCTTGGCATGTCACTTTAATAATTAAAGTTTTATTCTATTTCACATAAGATACACCGCCAATGAATGTTGTGAGATTCATCTTCATCTTCATCATCTTCATCTTCTTCATTAAATCTTCATCCGGATTCATCGTCGGGGCGGATTCATCTCTTCCGAAGCTGCTAACAAGGCAGGGAGTTTACGTCTGATTGGCTAACAATAACATCAAGTGGGCGGTGTCTGTGATGGAAGTCGCTGCTCATTCTCAAGGGGGGCGTGGACTCTTGCTCTCTCTCTCCTCATGGTCGTGGAGATCCGTACAAAATAACAACAAGATAAGGACAGTGTTTGGTATGATTGTCGTCACTTTGCTTTATTGTTCAATTACGAATTGTACTACTGTACAAAGATGATGACCCGAACCCTTACCAAGATATTAACGTCATAAGCAATCGATATTTCCGTGACGGTTTGTGGGGGGGGGGGGGGGGGGGGGTTCGATGGGTCGCAACTGAATGCCTAGGTTTTTTTTATTGGGTCCTGGGCTAAAAAGGTTGCGGAACGCAGGTCTAAAGGGTATAAAAGGTCAAAAGGATGAAGGGCTCTAAAGGTGTCAAAAGGGTCTTTCAGGTAAGATGGGTCTTCAGGGTATTGGGGTCTTAAGGATATTCAGATCTTAGGGGTCTTAAAGGGTCTTTGGAGTCTTTGGAGTCCAAAGGGTCTGAAAGTTTAAAAGGTACAATCCAATATTACGTAATTAATAGACGTGCATGTAGTCAGGGTGTAACTGACGTTCAAACAGTATGTAATTAATAGACGTATAGTCACATGGCTTCACTGACTGATAAACGGGCCATGCTTTTCATTTAAGTATATGTAGATACGCACCCAAGACTCAACGAACAAGCGACAGTTCCTTAGTTATCTGTCTTTCAGGCCTCGGACATTCCACAGAAGGACGAGACTAAAATAATGGAGGCTGCACCTGGCAGGACGCAGTAAGTCCGAAGTGGGGACACTTCCAGGCAGGAAAACAGTTTGTGGCTGCTGAATAAACCCGGCTCGAGGAGGAGAGTGGATGCGGCCTGTTGTGGGATGGGGTGTAGCTGGAGCTGCATTGGCTTCATGTGGGGGGGTTGGGGAGGCGTCATGTCATGTCATGAAGGGAAGAACCCCCAGTGTAGTTCGCATGCAGTTTCCACTGTAAGCTCTGTGTGCATCTGGCCCCTGCTGTTCGGGTCACCCCAATTTATAGCTGTTGCCCTTCCTAGTAGCTGTGATGTCACTAGCCCCTCCCCGCCCAGTCGCTATTTGTTGCATCATGGTGGTGCTCCCGCCTAAACTTCGCACATGATGGCCTGTTGAATGCTTTAAAAAAGCATTTAAGACGGAGTACAAAGGTAACGGCATTTAAACGGTTATGAAGGGAAAGTGGTTTTGGACACAAACAGGTGGGGAAGGGTGATAACCGCTTCATGCACAATGATGCATATCCTATATCACAGTTGAATTACCTCATGCTTGTGCTAAAACATGCAAAATTGGAAATAACTACCTCTATACTATCCAAAGTTACCATATAGTCACATGTCATTTCCACAACCCTATACTAGTTGTGGGGTTTGTATGCAATGACCCTATGTAGTCAAAAGTTACCCTATGCAAGTCATTCCCACAACAGTATTTAGCTTGCCTTCTGCCTCCCTTGTTCTCACCCTTCCATAATGAATTGTGTGCCCAGATTATTCCATTGGGTAAACGTCCGAATGCAGTATTCTTGACACAAATGACCATTTTGGTTATTGTCATGTTGTTGTCAAGTTGTCCATGTCTTTTTTTTTTTTTTCCAACCTTTTTGTTTGCATGCTTTAATGACGGTGTGCCATCAGCATGAAGCATGCCACGCAGAGTCTGCAGTGAGTACACTGTGTGTTTTGTAGGGATTTGGAGGAGGCTTTGGAGATGGGAGTGGACTGGTCCCTCCGTGAGGGCTATGCTTGGGCTGAAGACAAGGAACATTGTGAGGAGTACGGACGCATGCTGCAGGCTGATTCCAACAAAGTTTCTTCGAAAGCCAAGAAGAGAGGATTGCCCCAGGTGTCATTTTGATTCTCTTGCAGTTTTCCTGGCTGTGATTTTGTTGTTGTTTTTTGAAGCCCAATTTGTTTAAATTTAACACTTGCCTTTTATAGTTTACCTTTTTTCCACCTTTACCTCTGCCACCTAATGTGGACGGAGGTTACGTTTTCACCTCCGTCGGTCTTGTCCACAATATATCTCAAAAATTAATTATCGGATTCTTTCCGATCCGATTGAGTATCGGATACTCAAGTCCATGTACAATTCCAATTTCGTTCTTTCATCACGCTTATGTCTTTTAATAATGTCGAACTGCACCACTAAAGTTACACTCTGTCGCTGCTTCTTGATGTGAGGTGTGCTTGGCAAAGCACCTACGGGTCTCTTCTTACTCATGCACGACATCGGGTTTTAACATTTAATCTTCACAGCTTGGTTTATGAAGAAACTAGCAGGTGTACCCGGCATTGCCCTGTGATGTATTTATCGTCCTGGTGGCATTTTGAAGAGATGTTTTTTTTTTTTTTTCTCTCTCTTTTTGTAGGTGCCAAAAACACACCCCTACCTTCCTTCACCCAATAAGGAAAATTTATATTTAATATGATATAATCCAACACACACAAATTAATCAGGGATAATTTAATACTACCTTTCACATAGCTTTGGTGATTAGCCTGGTGTTGGCTTAGCGGTTCGGGTGCCGGCTTGGGATCCGAGGATCCTGAGGTCGAATCCCGGTCGATCGCTGAATTAACACCAGGGGGGTTGACTCGGCCTGTCATCCTTCCGAGGTCGGCAAATTGAGTACCAGCTTGCTGGGATGAATGATCCCGGTGTGTACCCCGGTTTAGAATAGGTACACCGTATCCCTGTGCATCGTAAGAGCGTGACCAAGGGTTGGCGTCAGGAAGGGCATCCGGCCATAAAAACATTGCCTCAAACAGGGAACCATGATTGTCATGGGGCCTGCAAGGCTAACCCCCGCTCTAGCGGGGAAAATGGCCTTAAAACGATCATTCATTCATTCATTCATTTTCACATAGCTACAAAGGCTCAGGCACCATTGAGTGATAAAAAAACCAAACAAAAAGAAAACATGTATATATATATATATATATATATTTGACTAAGGAAGCGCACTTAGCCAATGACATGACACTGACGTCATGCACATAAATTATACCAACACATCACCTCCAAACTAGGAGGCATTCGTGCGATACTCAAGTCTTTGCAGACCGAGATTAAAGCTCTATGGTCACAAATAGACAAAGGCAGAGATGTCGATCTAGATTTCACCCTTATTATCGGCTCATCAGGGCGACATACTGCAAATTGTTTGTTTGTGACCAATCTAAGCCATTAATATACACAGGTTGAACCCCCTATCGGGGTCATTTGGGACATCGGTGTCTTTTGGGTCATTTGAGTCTTTATGGTCATCTGGGTCTTTGGGGTATTTTGGGTCTTTGGGCTCCACTGGGTCCTCAGGGTCTTTAAGGGTCTCTTTGGTGTTTTGGATTGTTTGGTTCTGTGGGGGCGTTAAGGGTCTTTGGGGTCTTCAGGGTCATTTCGGTCTTCTGAGTTTTTTCAAAAAATTTTTTTTTGGTCTTTGGGGTGTTTTGGGTCTTTAAGGGTCTTTAGGATATTTTGGGTCTCTGGGGTCTTCATGGTCTTATTCGGTCTTTGGTGTATTTTGAGTCTTTGGGGCATTTAGTGGTCTTTGGGATATTTGGGCCCTTGAGGTCTTTAAGGGTCGCCTGGGTCTTTTGGGTCTTCATGGTATTTTGGGTGTTTGAGGCCCATTGGGTCTTCAAGGACTTTTCTGTCTTGTGGGTATTTTGGGTCTTGAGGGTCCTTTGGGTCTTCAGAGTCTTTGGGGGGGGGGGGGGTGGGTCTTCTGGGTCTTCATGGTCTTTTGTGTCTTTAACAGGGTATTTTGGGTGTATGGGGTCTTTCGGGTCCTCAGTCTTTTTGGTCTTTTAACTGATGGACACACAGTCGTGTTCAAAGATTGCCCATTAAACCCCCTCCACTCAAATCCCTCCTAAAGCACTACTCAAAGCCTTTAAGACCTACCCTTAAGAAGGGACACACACACACACACACACACACACACACACACACACACACACACACACACACACACACACACACACACACACACACACACACACACACACACACACACACACACACACACACACACACACACACACACACACACACACACTTTTATGTGGTAGATAAATAAATAAATAAATATTCCAAAAAAACTGAACTTTTTTTTTTTTTGCCTAAAACGCCTCCTGGCACTCACTGATGAACCACTGAAAGTTTGACGAAGACCCGTTCAGCCATTTCTGGGAAAAAATGGCGACAGACAGACAAACGGCTCCTATAGTGAAGGTATGCAATGCGAATTGCATATGTACCGCTTTACACAATGGCCGCTCTTGTTCAAGCGGTTGAGGAGGGATACTGCACAGTGGAGTGAAAACTCATCTCTGTTACGCAGCCTCTGTTAAAAGCTGGAAGTAATTTCCCCACGTGTTTAATTGGTTCACGAGTTATCAAGTGACCACTGTGTGTGTGTGTGTGTGTGTGTGTGTGTGTGTGTGTGTGTGTGTGTGTGTGTGTGTGTGTGTGTGTGTGTGTCTGTCTCCTGTCTGTCCTGTCCTGTCTGTCCGCAGCATAACTACCCGATGGTATCATTCGATCTTGATGAAACTTGGGTGGGAGGTTGATATCATGATCTCGTTGTGTCCTGCCTAGAGTGGGCGTATGGCGCCCATTGTGGGCTTAGCCACGCCCGAAAAAGATGTCTTTCGGGGTAATCGAGTTCAAGCTACATCTTCTCCGAGGGGTTTGGTGGAATCTGACAGGGGTTTTGGTGTTTGGCTAGGCCAATGTCATGTGTCTAGCCCCACGGAGCTCGATTTTTCATTTTCGCGTCAAGGTCACGAAATTTATAAAAGTCGATTTTTGATGGTTTTATTACATTGTTCGCTTCCTGATAGGGTGAAATGTCGTACATGATCTTATATTATCACATACATCATGAAATACAAGTTTTCCAACAAATTTCAGAATCTTCGACCTTTGAAGGTCACAAAGGTCAAATTTTCAAAGTTGTCGGGATCGAACCGAATTGTCGGTGTTGTGTAGCTAACTAGTCTCATAACAGATAATACATTCCTATTTATGTATTTTCAATGTCGGTTTTGACTTTTAAAAGTCACAAAGGACGGCTATTTCAAAATAGTCCGTCCTTTGTCATTGAATACCGCTCGCTCGTGAACCATCGTCGTCTCCTGACTTGTACAATTCAAATTTTTCTAAAACTTTGGGATCATCCTTCTCACCTTCAATCCACTCAAATGTCTTGTATATCTCTCGTTCTTGTTCTCCGATCCATGTTCCAAGCCAGCCTGCCTTGCGTTTGTCGGGCAGATCGTCCAACGGACCGTCGAACACCCTAAACACACTTAAGACCCTTTAAAACCATGAATATGCCAAAGATCCTTTGGACACCAAAGATCTTGAGGATCCCTAAGACCAATTAACGGTTTAAGACCCCAAAGACCTTTAAGATAAGATCCTGAATATCCTTTTAAACCTTAAAGACCCTTAACACCCCAAAGACCATCAAGACCCTTAAGATTTTGAAGACCCTTTAGACCCCAAACACCCTTTAGACCTGGAAGACTCTGAAGACTCTTCTTGGTTTACATATATTACAAATTCTGCTGGTTAACACATGTATTTGAGTTTCTTTTCTCTCACTACCTTTGTATGTACATAAAGAAATATATTTACCGGTATACACCCCTTCTCCTTCATAATCACTTTGACATTCCCACAAAATGCACAGGCTCTTCAATGTATTAATAAATATTTGAGACGAGCTGTCATTTTGTCTGTCGGCATCGGTGGACAATTTGTACTCGAGGTTTCCTCACCTTTGTTTGGAACCTAATGTTTTGGGCATTAACCCTTTGTTGGAGCAAGAGAGGCTTCTTATCTACCAGCATGGCAATATACCAATGCATGGCAATATACCAATGCATGGCCATGCCTTCTTTTTGTTCCTACTCTCCAACAGCACAGCAATGGACTGACCCAAGTCAAGACATCACTCTCTTTTGGTCCTTTCCCTCGATGAGCATAGCAGTGCACTAACCCAAAGGCACACCCTCTTTTTGTCCCTTCTCTCCACCAGCATGGCAATGCACCGACTCCAGACCACACCCTCTTTTGTCCCTTCTCTCTGCCAACATGGCAATGCACCGACTCCAGCACACACTTTCTTTTGTCCCTTCTCTCTCCCATCATGGCAATGCACCGACTCCAGACCACACCCTCTTTTGTCCCTTCTCTCTACCATCATGGCAATGCACCGACTCCAGCCCACACTTTCTTTTGTCCCTTCTCTCTCCCATCATGGCAATGCACCGACTCCAGACCACACCCTCTTTTGTCCCTTCTCTCGACCGTCATGGCAATGCACTGACTCCATACCACACCCTCTTTTGTCCCTTCTCTCTCCCATCATGGCAATGCACCGACTCCAGACCACACCCTCTTTTGTTCCTTCTCTCTCCCATCATGGCAATGCACCGACTCCAGACCACACCCTCTTTTGTTCCTTCTCTCCACCATCATGGCAATGCACTGACCCAAGACCACACCTTTTTTTTGTTCCTTCTCTCCATCATCATGGCCAGGCACTGACCCAAGACCACACGCTCTTTTTGTTCCTTCGCTCTGTTCGCATGGCAATACAGTGACTCCAGACCACATCCTCTTTTTGTCCCTTCTCTCTCCCATCATGGCAATGCACTGACTCCAGCCCACATTTTCTTTTGGCCCTTCTCTCTACCATCATGGCAATGCACTGACTCCAGACCACACCCTCTTTTGTCCCTTCTCTCGACCATCATGGCAATGCACTGACTCCAGACCACGACCTCTTTTGTCCCTTCTCTCCACCATCATGGCAATGCACCGACTCCAGACCACACCCTCTTTTGTTCCTTCTCTCTACCATCATGGCAATGCACTGACTCCAGACCACACCCTCTTTTGTTCCTTCTCTCTACCATCATGGCAATGCACCGACTCCAGCCCACACATTATTTTGTCCCTTCTATCTACCATCATGGCAATGCACCGACTCCAGCCCACACTTTCTTTTGTCCCTTCTCTCTCCCATCATGGCAATGGACTGACTCCAGACCACACCCTCTTTTGTTCCTTCTCTCCCATCATGGCAATGCACCGACTCCAGACCACACCCTCTTTTGTCCCTTCTCTCTCCCATCATGGCAATGCACCGACTCCAGACCACACCCTCTTTTGTCCCTTCTCTCTCCCATCATGGCAATGCACCGACTCCAGACCACACCCTCTTTTGTCCCTTCTCTCTACCATCATGGCAATGCACAGACTCCAGACCACACCCTCTTTTGTTCCTTCTCTCCAACAGCATTGCAATGCACTGATTCCAGACAACACCCTCTTTTGTCCCTTGTCTCTACCATCATGGCAATGCACCGACTCCAGACCACACCCTCTTTTGTTCCTTCTCTCCAACAGCATTGCAATGCACTGATTCCAGACAACACCCTCTTTTGTCCCTTATCTCTAACAGCATTGCATTGCTGCTCTGCTCCAACGAAGGGTTAAGACTCCACAAACTTCAACCTCACTTTTCCTCCCAAGGCAGTTAACCTCCCTTTGTCAACTTCCAGTTAATAAAACATATTGTATCGTTCTGGAGTAGAAGTGAGTGTGTAAAAACCCCACTGTTATTCCAGGTGGTCAACACTGAGATGTTTCAGGTAAATGAGTACAAATATAGACCTTGATTTGAAATGTCAAATACAACAGTAATCTTTATTTTAAAGCATTTCTGTTTTCGACTTCGTTATTGTTATCTCTTGTATGTTTGAATTTTCCTCATTTTGTCATCTCACACCCAGCTGGGAACTTTAGGTGCAGGGAACCACTACGCAGAGGTTCAGGTGGTAGATGAGATTTATGACATGCATGCTGCACACAAGATGGGTATTGATCATATCGGACAAGTGTGCCTCATGATACACTGCGGCAGTCGAGGTCTTGGTCACCAGGTGGCTACAGGTGGGTGCAGTTCTGTAATTCTCTTTGTCAGCATTATTCTCGTTTCTTCAGCGTTTGTAAAGGATGTAGTGACTGGAAGAAAGAGAAAAGAAGAAAAGAAGCAAAAAAACCATTTGCCTTATGTGACACGATCTCACAAACGTGCATATATATGGACACGCTCAATGAGCTTTGACATGTTTTTGATTCTCTCATCCATTCCTCAGAAGCGTTGGTAGCAATGGAAAAGGCTATGACGAGAGATAACATCGTCGTGAATGATCGGCAGTTGGCCTGTGCACGCATCAACTCCACCGAAGGACAGGACTACCTTAAAGGCATGGCTTCTGCTGGGAACTATGCTTGGGTGAACCGATCCTCCATGACCTTCCTCACCCGCCAAGTTAGTGAAGCTGCTTTGTGACACATCTAATTAATGTACTGTTGAATTCCTGTAATCCGTGAAATGTGAACTTTTTATTGTGGCTTTTCCTGAATGTTCTCTTACGACTCACTGCAGGCCTTTGCCAAGGTCTTCAACATGGCCCCAGACGACCTGGACATGCATGTGATTTACGACGTATCGCATAACATTGCGAAGGTGGAAGAACATGTCGTTGATGGCAAACAGTGCACTCTGCTGGTGCATCGAAAGGGATCGACCCGTGCGTTTCCTCCGCACCACCCACTCATTCCTGTGGATTACCAGGTTGACGACGCATTTTCACACTCCGATGACCAAACCTTTGGTCATGACACCTGTTTTTATACATGAGCTTTTGTTGAATAGTCATCTCTTCTGTTCTGGTGAAGGAAGGACAAAATTGCACTTTCTTATAAATCATACTGTATATCAATCCCAAATCATTCTGAATAAATATAATAAAGTGATCATATTTATGATTCCGCGCTTCTCCTGTCAAGGGAACCACCTTCCTGAGGTTGTGCTGTCCCACTCTTACCTCCAGTCATTCGAACAGGCAGTGCACATATATTTTGTGTCATTACCCATCCTGACCCATTTTCTTTCTCACCCCCATTAACCTTTCCTGATCCAACCGTCTTACTAGCAGGTTGTTTCCTCCCCCTCTCCTTTCTCCATCCTGTTTCCTGTTCATTCGTTCTCTTGCTCATTGTGTTCATCTGTTACTTCCACTGACCCATGAGCCGTTCATTTGCTCTTCCATTAGCCTCCATTTTGTTCGGGGAAAAAACCAAAATTGATTCTGGGAATTTGGATTCTTATTGTCATGTTTATGTATTTATTTTCCTTTGGTGTCTAAATTGTAATGACAATGTTGTGTCCGTAAAGACTTCCTGTTTTGGTTAATTGTATGGGGAAGAGGCATTTGCACTGAGTGTAAAGTGCAGTAGTTGCGATGCACGGAAGCTTTTGTTTTATTTTCACTTAAATTACATTCACACATGCTTATCAATCTTGTTCGTGTTGCGCGTAAATTTTCTCTTTTACAACCCTTACCGTTTATTATTTACCAACGTGTAGGCTCTGAGGAACTGAATGACGAGGGGTAATACAGTAGGTTCATAAACTACCAGAGGGTTATTGTGGTGGATGAAGAGGGCACACACAAAAACGACTGATCATTGGATGGACATCCTCTCAATAATTTGAACGCTTGGTCCAGATTTCCAGACCAAACTGGCCATGCGCCATCGTGACCATGCCCTAAACTAAAGTTGTGCTCCCCATGGCCGCATTACTCCTGGGGAGAGGGCCATGGTCTCCCTCCCCTAATCTCTCATATTCACTAAAACATATTTTCCTCACAAACTACAAATTTGGTATGATACATCAGAACAGTAAGGTCTCGTGGGGTTGTACAACCCATCCGGTTCTGCCCCGGAAGAGGCTGAAAAGGCGGATTTTGCCTCAAATTCAGGTAATTTATTTAATAATCTTCTCAGAAACCGTGGAGAAATGATCATCAGTCCCCCACGGGGCTATTTTTTCCCCTGTTATTGCAAGGACTGTGGCCTGACGGTGAAGCTGCACCTTCACTAACCTTGTTCATTTTGTAGCAAGTCGATGCATATTGGGAATGTCTATTTATCTATTTGTTTATTTGGGTGTGCTCAGTGAGACCCACATTTTCTGTTATCTGCGTTATCCTATCCAGGTTCCTCTTGATGATTCCATCTTTGCTCTATACTTACCTGGGTACCTTATGATTACTCCAATGCAGTATTTGGTCTTCCATTTAATTAGGATGACAGATGGAGTGTTGAAAGTCTAGATTGAGATGGCTTGAGCGTATTTACAATGACGATTTAAACCTGTCATTCAAGCTTTCTTTGTTCTACCTTCCAATGTGCCCCTTTTCCATTTTTATGGCATAGTATTTCGCATTCAGGAATTTCCACCAGGGGGAGTGGGAGGAGTATGGATGTGGATGTGGGTTTGGGTGGAGGGGGTGAGTAGGAAGGGTTGATGTTTGAGGGTAGGGTAGTTTTGTAGTTTTTTGTGTTGAATCACTGTTATTGCACATTGGAGGTTAGTTAGCATTACTAAATGTTTACCTATTATAGTATGTACTTGGTGATGCACAATTGTTAACTCAACTGGACTATGTCAAGCTGAGTTTTTGTCGACACCCAGTGTCTGTCGTCTGTCTGTCTGTCGTTTGTAAACAATTCGATGTCTACGCTCTAAAAGTCACAAATATTGATTAAATTTGATGAAACTTGTTATGCAGCATCTTTAAGACATAAACTAGTTTGGGATTGCATTTGGACGTTGCACGCCCAAAAATGGGCGTGGCAGGGCGGCCATATTGAAAAATCTATTTTTGTCAATCTGGTACTTCCTAATGTAGCTAGAAGGCTGAAACTTGGTGTGTAGACAGTATGTAACAAACCTTAACACATAATAAATTCAAGTCTGAAATCTGAGAAAAGTAATTGTAGTTTTACTTTTCATGCCTCACTTAAAACTCAATTTTTTCTAGTTTCCTGTTTAAACATGAGATACCTTCAACGTTACTGCACCTCTTTAGCACATATAAACTATATAGTTTGTGGTCCTATTATGCATATTCCAACCATATTGATATAGACCAGTTGAGTTCAGCTTCCCTGGAACCTCTAGTTTTTATTTTATTTTATGGTAGTTTAACTTTCACAACTGGTGGATTTTTATTTTTGTTTTTTTCTCTGTCATATCACAGCTCATTGGACAGCCGGTGCTCATTGGTGGTACGATGGGGACTTGCAGCTACGTGCTTACGGGCACCGAAAAAGGCATGACGGAGTCGTTTGGGACCACTTGCCATGGAGCGGTATGTGGTGGCGATCTGCAGTGTTTCCAACATGGATGTGTGTTCGTTTTGCGAGATTTGTGTGGAGGATGGCATAGCAGTGATGGGGTATGTGACTGAGGTTGTTGCTAATATGATGGAGATCAATCCAATCACTTGCGTGAAGAGGAGGCTCATTTCTGAGGGACCTGCTTTCAAAGCCAAGTATACCTTTCCGGATTTGTCTCTGTTGTCCCGATTGTTCACTTTTGTTTGCATTGACTGTTGGAGTTGTGTGCTTATTTCCATGTCTTTGCCTGCCTGTTTGGTTATTTACATCTCGTGTGCTCTGCCACTTGTTTGGCTTACCTATTTAATCTCCTACCTGTACACGTGTTTGTCGTTCAACCCACTCATCGTCTCTCACCATCTCTCTTCCACTCTCGTTTTCACTCCTTCCTTGTATGTACAGAAAAAGCCCTCTTACCCCATGTTTTGATGGTTCATTCATTTATTTATTTTTACCATGTGCTTGGCACTGTTTGCTTGATCAACTCATTCTCTAACTCTTTCTTTCTTCACCGGCCTAGACCAAAACACTGCATTGGGAGCATTCCAAGGCATTGTTTTTGCCCACTTGAGCTGTTCCTCGTTTTCATTAACATTCCCTGGAGAACTCTTCTTTTTGATTCCCTGGAGAACTCCTTTCGCTGATTAATTACTTCACCCTCTGCCGTAGTAGAATCTACATCCTTCAGATAGGCATGCAGCACACTCGCTCTTTTAGCATCCTTCACAGACCGGTCAGTTACCTCTTCCTTCTCTGTTGACTTTGATAGAATCATAAGCTCATGCAGCACTTCAATAAATGTCAATCCTGACAAATCCCATGTTCTCACTTTGCCTCCTCTTGAGGTTCAGTCACTCAAACACGTGGGCTTGACCATCAGTCATGATTTTTCTTGGCAAACCACATTTATCTAGATTGCCTCCAAAGCTAGCCGATGACTTGGCATCGTCCATCCTGCAAACTCTTTTCTTGATATACCAAACTCTTCTCCATTTGCAAGGCCTTCATCCGCATCTTGATAGAGTACTGCTACCCCCTTTGGGCTGGTGCACCTGCCTTGTGCCTTGCTCAGCTTGACACCATGGAAACCAAGGCCTTCAATATCATTGAAATCGCCCACGAAGAAGCTCAATCTCTGGGCCTGTTGGTCACGCATCACAAACAAGACTGTGGCCTCTGTTCTTTCTGGTCTTCTGCCATCTCCGTGTTCTGTTCCCCTCCCCCTCCACTTCCCCCCATCCCCCCCCCCCCCTCCTCGACGTAGTCTGCTCGGAACTCGCTTTTGGTGAAACTCCCAAAATCCAGGTTCACTGCTCACCATGGACTCGCATTCCTCTTTTCTTTCACCTGTGGAATCCACTTCCTCAGTCTCTTCTATCTCTCTTCCCTCCAGTACTTCAAGATGGCTGTTTACCACCACCTTAGGTCATCCCCCATCCATACTCATTTTCTATCCTCATGAATCCCCCATAAAACCCCCCACCCATAAGGTTATTATACATCCTCCCCCCCCCCCCCCCCCCCAATTCCTTACCCCGACAGCATTTTGCAAACTTGATGTAAAACTAACCGAATGTTCAATCGTATTGAATTGATAAAATGTCGCACTTTTCTCTTCCACAATGACTCTTTATAAAACGTGTCATGACACTTGGGCTGGAGCCTTCCAATTTTTGTTGTGTGCTTTTGTGTTTGCATATATTAAAGCGTGTTAATTAAAATGGATTTAAGAATATTTATTTTATTTTATTCCTTTATTAATTGTTGATCTGGAGAAAGCATTCGATAGGGTTCCACGCAAAGTATTGCCATGGGCATTGAGGAAGTTAGGAGTGGAGGAATGGTTGATCAGAGTAGTGATGGCAATGCACAAAAGAGCGCGCACAGCTGTAAGGACGAAGGACGGGAACAGTGGTGAGTTTGAGTTGAAGGTGGGAGTGCATCAGGGGTCGGAACCAAGTCCACTACTATTTGTAGCTGTGATGGAGGTGCTGGCTCAGAATGTAAAGTAGGGTTTACCGTGGGAGTTGTTGTATGCAGATGATCTGGTGTTGATTGCGGAAAGTATGGATGGACTGAAGGAAAAGATGAACAAGTGGAAGGAATGTATGGAGACAAAAGGTCTGAAGGTGAATATCGGAAAGACGAAGGTGATGGCAAGTGGTAAAGCATGTGGTGAGGTGGAAAGAACTGGGAAGTGGCCCTGTGCTGTGTGCAGGAAGGGTGTCGGAGTGAACTCCATTCAATGTACAATGTGCGCTGAGTGGGTTCATCAAAAATGTAGTGGTCTGAGAGGGTCATTAACCAGTGTGGCAGCTACATTCAAATGTAAGGTGTGCACAGAGGGAGCTGCAGATGGAGGAAATGTTGAGTTGGATCTTGGAGACGGCGTGAAGCTGGAAGGTGTGAAAACATTTTGCTACCTCGGAGACATGCTGAATGGAGAAGATGGATCAGACTCGGCACTGGTTGCTGGAGTGAGATGTGCATGGAAGAAGTTTCGGGAACTGAGTGGCATGCTGATGAGGAGGGGAGTGTTGTTGAAGCTGAAGGGAAAGGTGTATGCTGCATGTGTGAGAAGTGTATGATTTATGGGAGCGAGACATGGGTAATGAACGTAGAGCAGCAACGAAGGCTGGTAAGGGTGGAAATGCGAATGGTTCTGTGGATGTGCGGAGTATCGTTGAGAGAGAGGAAGACAAATGATGAATTGCAAAAGATGATGGGAATAGAGCCTGTGATTGATGCTGTGAAGATGAACAGGTTGAGATGGTTTGGTCATGTGTTGAGGAAGGATGAAAGTGACTGGTTGAGAAGAGTGATGGAAATGAATGTAGAAGGAAGTAGAGGATGGGGAAGACCGAGAAAGACTTGGCTAAAGATTGTGGAAGAAGAAATGCGGGCAAGGGGGTTAACAAGGAGAGATGCAGAAAATAGGGCAAAATGGAGAAGATTGTCATGAGGACCGCAAGGCTAACCCCCGCTCTAGCAGGGAAAATGCCCTTTAAAATGCATGTTGTACTCAAAACATCTTGCGAACGTTGTCAAGTTTGAGCAGTGATGTGAAGTATGAAAGATACAAATGGTAGTCTTTAAGTCGAGGTTTGATCAGCAAAGTACATGTACCTTTCATTCAATTTCTCCTTTTTAGAAATCTCATCCACCTCCTTTTGTTGATGAATGCCTTCCAATGTTTGGTTGGTTTTGCTAAAGGGTTAATTGATGTGCATCCTCTTTCTGCTTGACTGTTTGTAAAATTTCCTCAGAGTTGAAACTCCCTGACGAGTCTGAGCTCTGTATCAAAGACTCCAGTGTGTTGATGGTACGTGTGGTGGTTTGCAGGGGCGTGCTCTGTCTCGAGCCAAATCCCGCCGTAACTTGGACTACCAGGAAGTGCTCAACAAGCTGGCGGATAAAGGCATCTCCATTCGTGTTGCCTCCCCCAAGCTGGTTATGGAGGAGGTGAGATTGGTTGCATTGTACATACCTTTCCTTTTTTGCTCCTCTGATTTGTCTTTGTGCTTTGCTTTCCATGTTATATTCCCTTCCATATATCTATTCTTTTGTTTCCTCGACATTTTTGCAGGGATTTCTGCAATATCGTCAACCCCTCTCCCCCACATATCCTTCTCAATATCCTCAACCCCCACTCCTTTAAATCCTTGATACACCTTATCACTCTCACCTCATTTCTTCATTTTCCTACGATTCATACCTCATCTCTTCAGTTTCCCTCGACTCGCACTGCATCTCTTTATTTTTCTTTGCCTAGCACCTCATCTCCTTCATTTCCCTTGGCTCTCACCTAATCTCCTTAATTTCCCTTTGATTGCACCTCATCTCTTTAATTTCCCTCGGCTTGCACCTCATCTTTATTTTGCTCGCCTCGTACCTCATCTTCATTACTTTCGACCGGCACCTCATCTTCATTTACCTCGACCCGTATCACATCTCCTTTTCCCTTGATCCGTACCTCATCTCCGTTTCCCTCCACTCGGCCCTCGTCTTATCCTCTGTTTCCCTCGACCCACCACTTATCTTTGTAGAAATCTGCTTGATCATTGCTGATTAACTCAACGTATTTTTTGAGGAGGGCGAGATTGGGTTTTTTGTTTGAATGCCAATTTATTAAGGGAAGGGGGTGTGATGGTGTATTTATTTTTTGAGGGGCTTGCGGAGAACCAAATCGAACGCTTTGCGGAGATCAACATAGGCTGCAAACAGCCCCTGGCCAAACTCTCGCTTGCATTCGGTGAGGACACGAAGTGCAAGGATACGGTCAATCGTTGACCTCTTTGGTGTAAAGCCCGACTGCTCTGGTCGCTGGTTCTCGAGCAGATGGCGGCGAACCCTCTCAAGAATGATCCAAGCAAAGACCTTGCCTGGCACCGAGAGTAGCGTCTCCCCTTGGTAGTTGTTGCAGTCCTGGTGATCACCCTTCCCTTTCCAGAGGGGGACAAGAAGGCCCCTCTTCCAGTCAGTTGGGATGATGCCTGTGTCCCAAACAGAGCACAGAACTGCCTGCAACGACTCAAGTACAGCATTTCCACCAGGCTTGAGAAGCTCACCATGGATGCCACAAAGCCCAGGAGCTTTGCCCCCTTTCAGCCAGTTCACCACCACCTGTATTTCCACAAGTGAAGGCGGTTCACAGTTAATTGGGGGGGCGGGGGGGGGGTCAGCATTTGGGATGGCAACATCCCTGACATCCAACTCAATAGCCGGTGGGTCAGCGTGGTACAGCCGTTCAAAGTAACCGGCCCAGCAGGCCTTAACTTCAGATTCCTCTGCTCTGACTGCAGTACACCTCGGCACAGGATTAGAGGAACGGAATGCATGGATTCCTCTGTAAGCAGGACGACAATCACATTTCCACAAGTGTTGCTCTCCCCTTTCACAGATTCCTCACACCTAGGCCTCCTTGTCCGCCCTCAGCAAGCGTACAGTCTTACGTCTCAGCTCCCGGAATAGTTCAGCACTGCCATCGAGCCTGGCCCTGCAACTCTGGTCGATGGTATCAAGTGTCCCCTGAGAGACAAAGTTCTTCTCCACCTGACGGTGGGTCCCAAGACAGCCACCGGCAACATCAAGGATGGTGCTCTTGAAGGCACTCCACAACTCCTTGGGATCCCCTGAAGCATCCAGAACAAACTCCCCCACTCCCTTCAATCCCACTCCTCCCTCCAGGTCTTTAAAACAGCTTCTTTTTTTCTTTTTTTTTGTATGCAGAATCGAGGCTCGTGAAAGAGCTAACATTTATTTCACAAACAAATCAAACAGACAAACAAAATATATAAAAAGAGGGAGCGGAAGACAAGATGGGGAGAGAAGGGGAAGCACACAAACACAACATTTGAGAGCAGGGAGATGTGTGGGAGGGAGTGGACTTTGAGGAAGGAGGCGAGGGAAGGGGGGGGGGGGGGGTGGGAGAAGTATAAAACACAAGGACACCGAGGACTTCCAGGACAGAAGTTGGTATTTCAAAAAGGTGGATTTGGGGTGAAATTAGCGGGGGTAGAAAAGATCAAGGTTTTCGATGGGGGAAGATAAGAGATGGTGGTGAACAGCTGTTTTAAAGACCTGGAGGGTGGAGTGGGATTGAAGACAGTGAGGGAGTTTGTTCCAGAGGTGGGAGAAAAGAGGAATGAGGGAGTGAAGGTGAGCAGAGAGTCTTGATTTTGGCAGTTTAACCATAAGAGAGTTGCAGGCAGATCTTGTGTGACCTGTAGGAATATTTGGGGGACAGAGCCCAGAGAGAGCTGGGGGGGGGCAAGGCCAGAGAGGAGTCGGTAGAAGACGGAAAGACCACCAACCTGCCTGCGGTGAGTGAGTGAAAGGCCCTTGGAGTTAGCTTCATCGCGGGAGATTCCAATGATTCTGAACGCTTTGGTTTCAACAGCGTGAAGACGAGCTAGGTGTGAGGCAGGAGCACCAGTCCAGAGGGGAGAGCAGTATTCCATTGAGCTGCAGATGAAAGCCTTGTATGTGGTGAGGAGCTCAGGTGTGCCAAGGAAGGACTTCGCACGACGGAGGATGCCCAGTCTGCCTTGGGGAACTCCAGCCTGAACAGGAAGAGGAGATGAGAGAAACCCATTCAGGGCCACACGCTGACCGACTAGAGAGGAAGTCCGCCAGCCATGCGTGGAGATTTCCATGGATACCAAAGGAGGAGAGTTTGGTGAGCAGAGCGGGGTGCCAGACCGTATCGAAGGCACGTGATATGGCAAGGGAGACGGCTCTAATTTCCTGTTTGGCATTGAGGACCTCCATCCATTGTTGAGAAAGCAGAAGCAGCATGTCCAGAGTAGAGTGACCAGGTCTGAAACCAAATTGATGATCAGAGATAAATTGATTGAGATTGATGATCAGAGCTGTTCACCACCATCTCTTATCTTCCCCCATCCCAAACCTTGATCTTTTCTACCCCCGCTAATTCACCCCAGATGCTTTTTTTTTGAAATTCCAACTTCTTTCCTGGAAGTCCTTGCAGTGTTCATATGTTTTATACCTCTCCCACCTCCCCCCAAGCCCTCCCCCTCCCACATTTCTCCCGATGTCCCTGCTCTCAAATGTTGTGTTTGTGTCCTTCCCCCTCTCTCCCCATCTTGTCTACTGCTCCCCTTATTTTTTGTGTTTTATGTGTCGGTTTGACTTTTTGTGTGATTACTGTTAGCTCTTTCACGAGCCTCGATCTAGTGTAAAAAATAGAGACCCGCCCCCCCCCCCCCCCCCAGCAAACTCCTCAGCTACCCTCTCCTCCTTGAGCTTGCCCACATCCAGCCTAGTCTTGGATGATAGCATTCTCTTGGATATGAGCTGCAACTTTAGAGTTGCTACAACAATCCTGTGGTCATTGTTGAGGAACTGAGCACTCCGGTAGACCCTGCAGTTCTGGAGCATCTGCCATCGACCGTCAATGAGCACATGGTCAATCTCCTTCGCCATACCACCAGCATTGGAATACCAAGTCCAGCGATGAGGCTGTGGGCGCTGAAACCATGAGCAAGCCACCCTAAGTCCATGACTTAATGCAAAGCCAAGGAACTTGGTGCTATTCTGGTTCACAGTCTCAGATCTATGGGGACCAACACATGCCTCATAACCATCCCTATCAGTGCCAGTCGATACATTGAAATCCCCCAAGACCGGAAGAGTATCTCTTTTGGGGCACTGATCAACCACAGACTCGAGCGTGGCATAGAATGCCCCCTTCACGGTGAGATCACTTTCCTCAGTCAGAGCATATACAGAGACCGGGGGAATGACACCCAAAGAGTGATGAATCCTCAGTCTCATAATACGCTCGTTGTCTGGTGTTACCTCGACTATCATGGGAGTCAGCTTATTGGACACAGCTATGGCGACTCCCTGGGCATGGTAACTGTCAAAACGACCAGACCAGTAGTCGGTGTAACCATGATCTCACCACTATCTGGCCTCCGTACCTCAAAGTGCTGCAACACTGATGTTCAAACGCTGGAGCTCAGATGATAGCAGAGACAGGTGATCATCCTCTCTTAGAATGAGAATGTTCCAGGCACCTACCAGAAGGGACCGCCTCAGGTTAACCCAAGGAGACAGTCGTCTGGTGGACGACACCTCAGCACCACCCCGACACACCCCCACAACCCAACCCAGGAAAGTTACCCCGTGCTTTTCCTCCTATTATCAAAAAATGGGAGTCCCGAAGGCTTTGCCCCGATCCCGTCATTCGGTGAGCTGCCCTGTGAAGGGCAGCTGCACAGGAGGTACTCCCACGGAGTGTTTTTTTTTAGTTGTGTTGTGTGTTTTTTCGTGGGTTTGAGGACATCCGCAGACACAGTTGGGCACCGTATATGGGTGGCCGTTGGCTCACAGGGAGCCCCTCCGCTCTTTGACAGGTCTTGTTGTAGCCCTGCTGGGTGATCATATCCAATCACCCCGCTGGGGGTGACTAGACCAATAAATAAATAATTTTTCCTGCCCCCAATAAAAATGGGACTGCAGGAGCATAGGCTTTTGTAGAGTTTCCTTTTGCTGTTTATTTATTTTCCTCTGTGTGTGTTTAAGTCACTCATTCTGTGCTCTCGACTTGAACACTAAACGTTTGCCACGTGATTTATTACCCTCGCAGTTTGCTTGCTCTGAGCTGTGCACACGTGGTTCAATGATTAAAACAAATGGACCAGAGATGCAAACATGGACGTGCAGCGTAATTCAGATAATTCATTTTTCGTTAAACTTTTTATCTTTCCAGTTTGGGCCTGGCCGTTTCCTCGGGTAGACCGTGGTAATGACTGTGCAGACTGGGGTAATGGTTGTGTAGATCGGGGTAGTGGCCGTGTAGACCGGTGGTAATTAATAGCCGTGTGGACCCGGGTGATGGCCGTGTGGACCCGGGTGATGGCCGTGTGGACCCGGGTGATGGCCGTGTGGACCCGGGTGATGGCCGTGTGGACCCGGGTGATGGCCGTGTGGACCCGGGTGATGGCCGTGTGGACCCCGGTGATGGCCGTGTGGACCCCGGTGATGGCCGTGTGGACCCCGGTGATGGCCGTGTGGACCCCGGTGATGGCCGTGTGGACCCCGGTGATGGCCGTGTGGACCCCGGTGATGGCCGTGTGGACCCCGGTGATGGCCGTGTGGACCCCGGTGATGGCCGTGTGGACCCCGGTGATGGCCGTGTGGACCCCGGTGATGGCCGTGTGGACCCCGGTGATGGCCGTGTGGACCCCGGTGATGGCCGTGTGGACCCCGGTGATGGCCGTGTGGACCCCGGTGATGGCCGTGTGGACCCCGGTGTTGGCCGTGTGGACCCCGGTGTTGGCCGTGTGGACCCCGGTGATGGCCGTGCGGACCGTGGTAATGGCCGTGTGGACCCCGGTAATGGCTATGTGATGCATTCAAAATGATTCACGTCCTTCAGGTGGATTTCCATTTGCTTTGTCTCTCCAGACTGTTTCTGTTTGAGGGCTTTTCATATTCCACTCTAACATTCCTTGATTCGTACATGTTGTTCGGAGTTCTAAAACTAACCAGATCAAGTGAAGAGATCTTTGTATTTTAAGCTCCAATTATTGTTTCAGAAATTCTCAGCTATAGAATTGATTTTTATTTTATAATTAATATGAATGTTGCAGACGTCTCAATGTGTTTTTTTTTTTAATCAACATGACCCCACTCTCTCGATTTGAATCTCATCGTCTAATGCAGACATTTTGGAATATCCCATCTCCTCACAGTCATGCTGTAAACGAGCACAAGGTCTTGCTGCCAAGTAACTTGGCGTGGCGCTAATACGTCACATTCGGCATTAATGTGCCGAGCGTTGGAAATGGTAGACGAAACGTTTCGAGAAACGAGGCAAATTTTATTAGTGATTATTAAATGATTTGTAATTGGAATGCTGGGATTCCATGCATGTTTATATCCGGAGTGGGCACGGTTTTTTTTTCACGGGCTTCATTCTGGGTTTTGATTGCGTGCGGTAGTGTTGGAATTGATTTGATGTTTGATCATGGAGAATTTGAGCTTCCTGGTGAAACGTTCCTCTTTCCTGTCTTTGATGTGATGTCAGCAAACTGAATGTTGGTGTCATTTTGTCAATAGCATGTCATCATCCTCCCAAGCTATTTTTAACTATGAATCCTCTTCCTTACAAAATAGCATTATACAAAGCACTGTGTTCACATGATCGAAGTTCGAGGTCGATGTTCCTCGAGTCTGTAGGAGTTCCTGCTTTGTTAACCCGTTATTTGGTATTGACACGCAACATCGACACCACTTGTGAATGTCATGAGATTTGTGTGGAATGGAGAAGGTTGTTTGTGAAACTTTTATTTTGAAAATTTGTGCAAATTAATTATGGTGCAAAACAATTGTTTATTTTTCACAAAAAAATAACTTGTTCTGCTTGTTCCTTTGTTTGCTCATTTCAACCTCCACCCCTAATACTACAACCTTTGTTTCTCTTTAAATAACATATTTGCTTCTACTATTCAAATCTTTGAAATTATTTGTCTCACAAATTGAAACGTACACCTTAAGATCACCTCACATACTGACTTCTTCTTCACACAACTTATCTCCCAATCCTAACATCAAACATAGGGGCAATACCTCTGGCGCTCACCTGGTAGAATAAACAGTATACTGAACTGACTAAAGGTATTTTAAACCAATTTCAATGGTTGCTCGAAGACAGGGCATCATGTAGAATCATACGAACATAATCATAAGACTTTAAACAAACAAACAAAAAATACCTATTTTGGGGGGCACCCCTCCGACCCCGTATACCTCCTCGGACCCCAATTTTTGTAATGCCTTTTACAAACATTGCTACATCATGGGTTGCAGCAAACCAGGATTTTAGGACCCGTGGGCTGATGCCGTCTGATCCAGTTGCAGAATCAGTCGAGGTTTGACAAAAACTTCTCCACCTTGTCAGGAGAGAAAGTTAGCTTCATGGGTGATGAACGTAACGTTGTGATCAAGTTTCATCGGAATTGTATTTGCAGTTTCTTAGAAGAAAGCAAATTCCTATTTTGGGGGGTCAAACCTGGATCCACTTTGACCCTTGGCAGACCCCTTACACCTGGATTTAAAAAAATGCCATGAACAAACTTTAGTCACAACATGCTAAATGTCATTTGTGCCAAATTTGGTCACAATCCCATCAGCGGTTTCGTAGAAGAAGTTGCAAGTGTTTACTGATGGACCGACGAACGGACGACACGCCATTGCATAAGCTCCCCCAAAAATAGGTATTTGCTTTTTCCTCTGAAACTACACATGCAATGAAACTTGACCACAACCTTCACCACCCGTGACGTACCAAAGTTTGTTCACGGCATTAAAAAAAAAATCTGCCCCTTTTTTTTTCTTCTTTTTTTTAAATACAAGATCAAGGCTCTTGAAAGAGCCAACATTGATCACAAAAAGACAAACTGACACATAAAACATGATAAAGGGAGCGAGAGACAAGATGGAGAGCAGGGACATCGGGACATCTGTGGGAGGGAGAGGGCCTGGGGGGTGGAGGCATGGGAAGGGGGGGGGGGGGGGGGAAGGGGTGGGAAACGTAAAAAACACATGGACACTGCTAGGACTTCCAAGAAAGAAGTCGATATTTCAAAAAAATGGATCTGGGGTGAATTAACAGGGGTAGAAAAGATCATGGTTTTGGATGGGGGAAGATAAGAGATGGTGGTCAACAGCTGTTTTAAAGACCTGGAGGGAGGAGTGGGATTGAAGAGAGTGAGGGAGTTTGTTCCAGACGTGGGAGAAAAGAGGAATGAAAGAGTGAAGGTGAATGGAGAGTCTTGATTTTGGCAGTTTAACCATAAGAGGGTTGCTGGCAGATCTTGTGCGACCTGTAGGAATATTTGGGGGACAGCACAGAGAGAGCTGGGGGAGCAAGGCCTGAGAGGAGTCTGCAGAAGACAAATTGAGAAATTGTTGCTGTCTCAACAATGGATGGAGGTCCTCAATGCCAAACAGGAAATCAGAGCTGTCTCCCTTGACATATCACGTGCCTTCGATACGGTCTGGCACCCAGCTCTGCTCACCAAACTCTCCTCCTATGATATCCATGGAAATCTCCATGCATGGCTTGCGGACTTCCTCTCTGGTCGTAGTCAACGTGTGGCCCTGAATGGATTTCTCTCATCTCCCCTGCCTGTTCAGGCTGGAGTTCCCCAAGGCAGTGTTCTGGGCCCTGTGCTTTTTCTGGTCTTTATCAATGATCTCTCCGACTCTCTGGAAAATCCTCTCTATCTCTTTGCTGATGACTCCACTCTCTGCCGCTCCATACCTCTTCCCTCAGATCGGCAGTCTGCAGCCTCCTCACTCTCTGGAGACCTGGACAAAATCATAGACTGGTCAAACAAGTGGAACATGTCTTTCAATCCTGACAAATCTCACACTCTTACTATGTCTCTCCGAAAAGATCGACTGGACAACCCTCCCATCTACTTTCTCAACAATCCTCTCCAAGAAGTTCTGTCGCTCAAGCTTTTGGGTCTCACTATCTGCCATGATCTTTCTTGGGAAAACCACATTTCCAAGCTGGCCTCCAAAGCCAGTCGCCGACTGGGCATCCTCCGTCATGCGAAGTCCTTCCTAGGCACACCTGATCCCCTCACCACATACAAGGCTTTCATCCGCAGCTCAATGGAATACTGTTCTCCCCTATGGGCCGGTGCTCCTGCCTCACACCTAGCTCGGCTTCACGCTGTTGAAAACCAAAGCTTTCAGAATCATTGGAATCTCCCGCGATGAAGCTATCTCTGAGGGCCTTTCACTCACTCACCGCAGGCAGGTAGGTGGTCTTTCTGTCTTCTACCGACTCCTCTCCGGCCTTGCTCCCCCAGCTCTCTCTGTGCTCTGTCCCCCAAATATTCCTACAGCTCGCACAAGATCTGCCAGCAACCCTCTGATGGTTAAACTGCCGAAATCTCGGCTCTCTGCTCACCTTCACTCTTTCATTCCACTTTTCTCCTACCTCTGGAACAAACTCCCACACTCCCTTCAATCCCACTCCTCCCTCCAGGTCTTTAAAACAGCTGTTCACCACCATCTCTTATCTTCCCCCATCCAAAACCTTGATCTTTTCTACCCCCACTAATTCACCCCAGATCCACCTTGTTTGAAATTCCAACTTCTTTCCTGGAAGTCCTGGCAGTGTCCATATGTTTTATACCTCTCCCACCCTCCTTCCCATGCCTCCCCCCAAAAGCCCTCTCCCCCCCAAAGCCCTCTCCCTCCCACAGATCTCTCAATGTCTCCATGTCTCTCGGTCCCTGCTCTCAAATGTTGTGTTTGTGTCCTTCCCCCTCTCTCCCCATCTTGTCTACCGCTCCCGATGTTATATGTTTTATGTGTCGGTTTGTCTTTCTGTGTGATTAATGTTCGCTCTTTCACGAGCCTCGATCTTGAATCCAAAAAAAAAAAAAAAAAGTAGATGGGAGGAATCGGTCTTTTCGGAGAGACATCGTCGGAGTGTCAGATTTGTCAGGGTTGAAAGACATGTTCCACTTGTTTGACCAGTCTGTGATTTTGTCCAGGTCTGCAGAGAGTGAGGAGGCTTTAGACTGCCGATCTGAGGGATGAGGTATGGAGCGGCAGAGAGTGGAGTCATCAGCAAAGAGATAGAGAGGATTTTGCAGGGAATCGGAGAGATCATTGATGAAGACCAGAAAAAGCACAGGGCCCAGAACACTACCTTGGGGAACTCCAGCCAGAACAGGAAGGGGAGATGAGAGAAATGCATTCAGGGCCACACGTTGACTACGACCAGAGAGGAGCAAGCCATGCGTGGAGATTTCCATGGATACCAAAGGAGGAGAGTTTGGTGAGCAGAATGGGGTGCCAGACCGTATCGAAGGCACAAGATATGTCAATGGAGACGGCTCTGATTTCCTGTTTGGCATTAGGGACCTCCGTCCATTGTTGAGACAGCAGAAGCAGCATGTCCAGAGTAGAATGACCTGGTCTGAATCCAAATTGATGATCGAAGATCAAGCCATTGGAGAAGAGGAAGGATTTGATCTCAGAAGCGATGATTGATTCCATGACCTTGCTGATTATTGGGAGCAGGCTGATTGGTCTGTAGTTGCAAGGATCTCTTTTTGCCCCTTTTTGTGTAAAGCTGTAATGTTGGCTGATTTCCAAGTAGATGGCAGATGACCTTGAGCAAAAGAGAGGGTGAGATACAGCAGGAGAGCAGGATTTTAGGACCCATGGGCTGATGCCGTCTGGTTCAGTTGCAGAATCAGTCGTGGTTTGACAAAAACTTCTCCACCTTGTCAGGAGAGAAAGACAGAGTCCAGGAGCAGTTGGGTTCGACTGGGAACGGGTGGGTACAGAGAGAGATGGGTTCGGAACAAAAGATTTTGAGGCAAACACAGAGTTTAGGCATTCGGCTTTTCACGTGCAGTGTCAGCTGTGTAGCCATTTGAGGTAAGGGAGGGGATGGAAGGGGAACAAACACCAGCAACAGATTTGACCAGACGCCACCAGGATTTGGAGGAGGGAGACAGGTTTGAGAGTTCAGTCTTGAGAGTGGAGAGATATTGTTTCCTGGCTCTCCTGAGGGTAGACACGCACTTGTTCCGAGCTTTGTGAAAGGAACGGAGATTGTCTTCCGTTGGATTTGCGTTCCGGGAGGCAAAGGTAGGTTGTTCAAAGGCATCTTCCTCACCCCAATATTCAGTGTACCATGGACGGGAGGAAGGGTACGACAACTGAAGACGCGATGGGATAAATCTGTGCATGAGAGAGCAGTTTACTTTGGAGGAATTTCCAGGAAGAGTTGATGTCAGAGGCAGTAGAGATGGGAGACCAGTCCAGATGATTGATGGCTGACCCTTTGGGTGTCTTCGGGGCGGTTGCCCCCCAAAATAGGTATTTGCTTTCTTCTTAGAAACTACACACGCAATTTCGATGAAACTTGACCACAATCTTAATCACCCGTGATGTACCAATGTTTGTTCAAGGTATTAGTAAAATTTTGGTCTAAGGAGGTATATGGGTTTTTGGGAAGGGGGAGTGGGCTTGACCCCCAAAATAGGTATTTTTTGTTTGATTAATTATTTTTGCTTTCACGATCTATACTATAAAAGTGAAATTGCATATGTGTGTTTACATATTTTTTTGTTTGTTTATACATGCTTTATAAACAAAAACACGACTGAACCAAATCCAGCCATATTTTGCATGTTTGTAATGGTACCCCAAGGATGGTTTCTGTTGGGGTAGCTGTTGGAGGGGGGTTCATATGATGTTGGTTGATGAAGGTGGTTTTGGCAGACTTCCAAGCAGATGGAAGATGACCTTAGGCAGATAGAGTGGAATGTTTGTGAAGTTCAACATGTCGTCTTTTGATTAAATCTGTCAGCAAAGCGATGGGTTAAATGGCCTATTCCTATCTTACTGCAAGCTGCCATATGAAATAATTTCCAGATTGTGATTGCATTTGACCGAATCGGGCATGTGTTCCTACTGACATTGTATTGGTCACAGAGATTTTTTTTAAAAAAGGATATTTTAAAACACTTGATTATGCTTCTACACGCCCAAACAAATCGACTTTGCATACCCATGGACGATATGCATCTTACTCGAGAATTCCTCACGTTGTCTGCATCTGTCTCATCGGTGTTGATGATATTTTACATTTCCCATTTTCTGTACAGAGCCTGGTCTTGTTCAAGTTCGAGGCCTCTTTGCCACTTTGAAGAAGAATCTTCAATGCCTTCAAAGTGGTTATTGGCCGCTTACCGTGAAGGACTTTTGCTTCCCAATTGGTCTCTGTGTTCTACATGATCTTCCCTTGTGCATTTCTGCACAAGTCTTTGTTCACCAATTATAAATCCAACATTTGTTTTTTGTTTTTAGGAACTCTGAGAGCGGCATTTCATTCAGCAAATGCAAAATCTTTATTACTCTTTGACCTTTCTTCTCCTTCTCAGTGCAGAGTCTGCCTACGTCTGCCTTTGAGAGAAGAGATCTTTGTTTTGAACTTCAATCATTATTTAATTTGAAATGTTAAAGCAAAATTATTATTTCATTTGGAATATTTTGGTCTTACACCCTCTTGCCCTCTTCGTGCTCTATCCCCCCCCAAATATTTGCAGGATGCACGTGGTCCACTAGCAACCCCCTCCTCGTGAATCTGCCTAAATCCAGAACCACTGCTCACCTTCACTCATTTATTCCTCTATTCCCACCTGTGGAACCGCCTTCCACACTGTCTTCAAACAGCAATATGCTGTATTGTTGTTATCCTATAGGGATAACAGGAATAGGTCTTCCCCTATCCTATAGGGGGAAGCTTAACTAACCCTCCCCCTGTAGGATAGGGGGTGGGTTATACCTGTTGCAGGGTTTGTTTCTACAATTAGTGTCCCCAGTTTTAATGGTACCACGGCGTTTCATTGACCCCGAAGAGTAATAACTCGAGTAAGGTTTATCCAATCTGAACTGAATTGCCCTCTCTTGATAGCCTTGAGCAAGGTGCATTTGTGCTTTATGGACATCATATCCCTCTGGGTTAAATGTCAAGGTCAAATGGCGGTCTGAATAAAATAACGTATTTTTTGGCATTACTCAATTTTGCCAATGTGGAATTTTCAAACGAACAAGATGTTCTTGCATCATAATAGTGTTGACCGGCACTGACCTGATTGATTTTTCCTGCACCTGATTTTTTTTTTTTTGAAGTATCCTTAACCTACCTTTTTTCGGATGGTGACCTGGAAATGTGGTTTTCGAATGGTGACCTGGAAATGTGGTTCAGTACCTTTTTTCGGATGGTGACCTCATTTACAAAAAACACCTTTTGGATCATAACTTGAATAATTTTCATGACGACCACACCCATTCCCTATGGGAGCAGCAGGAAGGGTCATTCTTCTCTGGGGTATGTATATTATAGTAGATCTAGGGTCAGGCCTCAAGAAGGTCGAGGGTGTGTTCATTTACCAAGTTTCTTGCAGAGCGCTCACCAAGTGGCTTAAGCATTCAAGCAAGCACTCCATTGAAAACCGTTGCTAAAGCACAGCTGGCTTGGCTTTCTTGCTTGGTAACTGAACACACCCCGGATTTCCTCCCTTTCAGTTTCCTGTTCAACAACCTGACCCAAGTCGGGTTTTTTGACCTGATTTTTGTCCCTTATTCTACCTGTCAAGTTTGGTTGTGATTAGATCAATATAATGACCGAATATATCGCTGTCAAAAATCACAGACTGCCAGACCGACACCAAATTGCGTATTTTAGTATGATGCGAGTTTTATAGATATATTGTAGATGGGGAAACATTTTCTTAATTTACATTCTATCCCTAAATGTTGAAGGGTCAAGGTCATATGGCGGTCTGAAAATAACATGTCCGTATTATATTGCGGGTGTCGGGGGAGCGTTACCCTTGGCTATGCTTTGTGATCGCAGATATCTTGTTAATAGATGCAATTTTGAGGCAAAACAAAGTACAAGTTTTTCCCTCTTCCCATTCACTCCTTCCCCCAACTTGAGGAGCATTTAAAACAGGTGAGTCGGTAAGTGTTGATGCTCTCTTTTTGTACAATTTGTGTTCACACGAGACTTGCATTAAGCACAAACTGGGAAAGTATTTACAACCAAATTACAACTCTGTACTAAGCACAGAATACAGTAGAAAACAATGACAAATGCTCACACCTGTGGGCTCACTTCCACCATTTTACCATCCACGGTGTTCCACGACACCTCATTAATTTGGTCCCATGCCTGGATACAACAACAAAACAACATGCATTTTAAAGGCCATTTTCCCTGCTAGAGCGGGGGTTAGCCTTGCGGTCCCCATGACAATCTTCTCCATTTTGCCCTATTTTCTGCATCTCTCCTTGTTAACCCCCTTGCCCGCATTTCTTCTTCCACCATCTTTAGCCAAGTCTTTCTCGGTCTTCCCCGTCTTCTACTTCCTTCTACATTCATTTCCATCACTCTTCTCAACCAGTCACTTTCATCCTTCCTCAACACATGACCAAACCATCTCAACCTGTTCCTCTTCACAGCATCAATCACAGGCTCTATTCTCATCATCTTTCGCAATTCGTCATTTGTCTTCCTCTCTCTCAACGATACTCCGCACATCCGTCGAACCATTCACATTTCCACCCTTTCCAACATTCGTTGCTGCTCTACGTTCATTACCCATGTCTCGCTCCCATGCCTGGATACGTCATTGAAAATGTCAGTGTGCGCATGTGTTCATGTACAGTGATGCTCAACAGAAGGCACAGAAGGGATATGTTTATTGAGGTATTGGTGTCTTCATTTTTAGCTCGGCGATCAAGGTGTGCAGTAATAATAGCATCGTCACATGATATGCAAAGCGCAGCAACACTCGGTGTGCAATGCATAGCAACTATAAGAGATTGCACCACACTTGAAACACAGGCCCAGTGGAGCAGATGTGGACTAAGACCACCGTGACACTTGATGTTACTTTCGTTGATGGAATAATTCATCGTTTTAAACTTGAGAACAAAACTTGTGTCGTCATCGTCATTGTCATTGTCATCGTCATCATCATCATCATCATCATCGTCCACCGTGCTCTACACAGAGAGTCGGTTCTGCCAAAGCAGATTCTTGGCTAGGGTTACAATCCTGAATGGGTTTGGTCACCACCCTGCCACTTGGTCCTCCACTGAGTGAGTAGGAATTTGTTTTTTTTTGTTCAGGGTGCCAATGATGGCTCACCTACTCTTCAAAGGAGCCTTTGACATCCACCAATTAATGCCACTAGATGGGATGCCCAGTTTAACGTCCATCCAGAGACCGGCACACATTTTGATGCATCACCCGATCTGCAAAATCTTTAACTTTTAGATCCCTTTGCTGTCCAAGTTATGAAATAAGGAGTTCTTTAATTGTAGCACAATGGACATTATCCACAAATGGAGGAATTGTGCCGCCAAGTCAACCATATCCTTCCACCATCTGCTCCTGATCCGAGCCATTGGAAGTTCTCGTTCAAATATTCCATATGAAACTTCATTTTCTTTTTGCTATTTATTTACTTTTTACTGTGATCTCAGATTCATCAAGGAACTTGTACATTTATCGCATTCAGTACGAGGGACATTAGTCGACATCATTGTGTGGTTACAAGGACTTGGACAATGGAGAAACACGTAAATGGGATTTGTACCTGGATTCCCTGCGTCATGAGCCAGGGGTTGATGGGAACACCAACAGGCCAACCCAAATGAATGGTGTACCCCTTTCTCTGGTGGGTGGTTTCGGTGGTGTGTTGGTGAAGAGGCCTTGCTTTTTGAGGTCTCTTGACATGCTGTAGGAGGCGCTATGATGATTTTGATGGATTTGTTCAAAGCAAAAGGTGAATATCAATGCTTTTTTTTTCTTTTCTTTAATTGACTATTAAAATTATCCTGATTGAGTATAATTTCATAATGACCATAATTTTATCCACTTCTTCCCTTTTTGTCTACATTTTTATTTTAAATAAATCTGGAATGCACACATTTACATTGACAGTCTGCATTGATCTTGTCACCTTGCACCTCCTGTCCCCTCTGTCCCTACTGGACCCTCCTCCTGTTGTTTGATTGTAAAAATGAAAATTGTTAATTTTGAACGCTGCTTTCCTGTGTCTACATTACCCATCAGTGCATGGAATTCTCTGCTTGGAGAATCATCCCACTTCGGAATGTGCTATCTCCCAAAAAACTGAGTGAGGTCAGGCCTTTGGATTTCATGCTCTGTTCTTCCATTTTCTGGCCTAAAGGACAAAATGTGCTACCGACTCCTCTCCGGCCTTGCTCCCCCAGCTCTCTCTGTGCTCTGTCCCCCAAATATTCCGACAGGTCGCACAAGATCTGCCAGCAACCCTCTTATGGTTAAACTGCCAAAATCAAGACTCTGCTCACCTTCACTCCTTCATTCCTCTTTTCTCCCACCTCTGGAACAAACTCCCTCACTCTCTTCAATCCCACTCCTCCCTCCAGGTCTTTAAAACAGCTGTTCACCACCATCTCTTATCTTGGTGGATACCCCAATCCCCATCCCCATCCAATCACCCCCAATCCCCATCTAAAACCTTGATCTTTTCTACCTCCGCTAATTCACCCCAGATACACTTTTTTGAAATTCCAATTTCTTTCCTGGAAGTCCTTGCAGTGTCCATATGTTTTATACCTCTCCCACCTCCCCCCAAGCCCTCTCCCTTCCACAGTTCTCTCGATGTCCCTGCTCTCAAATGTTGTGTTTGTGTCGTTCCCCCCCCTCTCCCCATCTTGTCTTCCGCTCCCCATATTTTGTGTTTTATGTGTCGGTTTGACTTTTTGTGTGATTTTTCGCTCTTTCACGAGCCTCGATCTTGTCTCCAAAAAAAATAAAAGAAAGTGCCAAATGTGGTTTTTAACCTGAACGTCAGGTTGGTGATCAAAAGGTGATCCATCACTGTTTCCCAATGTCGACCCAATTCTCAATTCTGCAGTTTTTCAGAAAACATCACATAAGTGGTTTATTTTGTACAAAGGATGAAATCAACAGGATCGAGGTATGCTAACCGCCATGGGAAGCAAGGAGAAGCTGTCGTTTTGTGCGTTAACCCTTCAAATGGGAGCGAAAGAGGGTAGCGGCCTTTGCAAGCAAGTTGTTCATTCGTTCTTCATTCTTGTTGTGCACAAAGTTTACCGGTGGTGAGGCGTGGGAAGAAGTGAATGTTAAGAGGTTTGCAGAGGCTCCTCTGTGCACAAGGATCTTGTGTTTCTCTCATTCATCAGATTCATAATTGGTGGTTGCCACAGATTACTTCTCTAAATGGGTCTCATGCTGCTTTGATGGATTCCTGCTGCAGATTCCCTCAGCTCCAATGCGCGGCTTTCTTTGCTTAAATTGCAATATTGTGCAGCTCTTTGGCACCGCCTCGGTTCTGAGTGCGGTTCTTTGTCTGAGGAACAGTCAAGCTGTTAATGTGAGGGCCAATTGTGTGGCTGCATGCCAGCACGGGCCTAATCTGAGCTGGACATTTTGCTTGTTTCATGAGGCTTTGTCCGAATAGCTCGATGTGCGAAATGCACAGATTATTATCTGAATTGATTTGATAAAATAATTGAGCCGTGATGGATGTGATCTTGGCTCGCTGTGATCCCAGTGGAATTCGGTGTGAGGAATCGGGTGTTCACAATCTCATCGGACGTCACATTACTTATGCTTTGGAGGAATCTGCTTGTGGGTTTTTCTCAAGGACTTTGCAGGCGTTTTTATAAAAGGTGATTTGTGCTTTTCAACATGAAACAGAGCCTGGTGTTGGCCTAGCGGCTAGGGTGCCAGCTTGGGATCCTAGGATCCTGGGTTCGAATCCCGGTCGATCGCTGAATTAACACCAGGGGGGTTGACTCAGCCCGTCATCCTTCCGAGGTCGGCTAATTGAGTACCAGTTCACTGGTAATTCCCTGTTTGTCGTAAAAAGGCGACAAAAAGGGTTGGCGTCAGGAAGGGCATCCGGCCGTAAAACATTGCTTCAAAAGGGGGACCGAAAAACAACAACAACCACGGTCCCCGAAAAAGGCCAACCCCCGCTTTGCGGGGGAAAATGGCCTCTAAAGGTTTTTTTTTTTTTTTTTTTTTTAACATGAAACAGACGGTATCGTCACAGTGTGAGACTGATGGCAAACCAGGCTGTTGACATACTTGAATTCCTGTTTTTTGAGTTAAGTCGCTACTCATGCTTCATAGCAGAATTTGTAGGCCGTTTGTTTATTTCGGTTCTTGTACAAACCATCAAGTCGTTGCTATGGTGATCTGGCAAGAGCATGTCGGAGAGGTAATTGGGAGAGCTGTTGTGATGTTCTCTGTGTGGAGGCGTGAACACCTTTTGCGGATGCTGCAACTTGGATTGAAATGGACGAACATGCCTGCTGAGCCGAGGTGATGTTCCTTGGCAACATTATTACTCACGCTTGGATTTTTAACTCCTTTTGGAATCCGTGAATTTCCTTCTTTCTTTCTTTTTTAAACTTGTGTTTTAGATCTTGCCAGATTGTTGTATTCTTTCCCTCTGATGATGCAACATTCAAACAACAATTTTGGTCCATGCTGCAAGTCTTCTTCGTTCGTATGCAGCACAAGGCTGTGCGGTAGCATCATTGGCTGAGGGTGCGGCTGATGTAGGTTAGGGTAGGATTTACAATTTGTTCAAGGTGCTGGTGATAGCTTGCCCACTCTTGGTGAAGGACACCATGGGAACTTTTATATCGAATTCTGGCAGACGGGGTGCCCGTTCAAAGGCCATCCAAAGGACGAATTGGGATGACGGTTTAAAGCTGGGTCAGGATTTGAACCTGACCTCAAGTGTGCGTACCTCAGGCTGCAAAGTTTTTGTGACACCTGGAGGATCTGCCGGGTTGCTTACAGGTGTGTCCAAAAAATGAATAGGCTGGAAAAGTAGAAGGAATTTTTTTTCCCTGTAAATGTTTACTTTTAAACGGTTCTTACTCAGCCTTGACTTCAGTTTCTTGTTGTACCTTACCTGCTTGCCTTTTTTATTCCACAACTGGAATCAAGACGTTTCAGTGAAACATCTCATCTCATTATAAGTAGAGGATATCTTCTTCTGTATGTGCCTCTTCAAACGGTCTCCAGTATTAAGATGAGCGACTTGCAAAAACGGAGAGAGTGGCACACTTCCATTTGTGGTTGTTGTCAGTATCAACCCTGTTCTTCCAGGGACTGAGTTGTGGTATATAAAATAACTTTTTTTTTCATCCATTCGACCTTCCATCAAGCTTCCCGGCTTTAATGCAAAAAGATTAAGTTTTCAGGAAACCTTGTGGTTATTGCAATGGTAGTTAATATACCACAATTCGTTGTCTATTTGATGGACGCTTTTTTGCCTCCAGCTACAAACATATTGAAAACCGTACACCTATTGAATAAATGGGTAGCTTTCCCCAACGTTGTGCTTACAATCTCCTCTGATGTTTTCAACAACTTGTAGGTATTTTAATTTCATTGAACTGGTGTTTCGGTGAGTGAGGCTTTATCCATGAGACTCGGTGAGTGAGGGAATGTTCATTAGATTTCACCTCGATTCTCGAAGAGGTTGATTTATGAAAACGGTCGTGATGTCCAGATGTCCGTCCGTCTGAAAGTTAACGTTTCGCTATTTTTGCTACTCCTGCCTTGTCACCTGGCTGATTGTTTTGAAACTTCACACATCAATACAAGACAGTATCCCACACAATCGCTCGGGCTTTGATTTTTCTGTTTTGACTCATGTGGGCTCCAGGGGGGATTAACCCCCAAACATTTGATCCCTACTCGACCCTTATTTACCAACCGGTTGCCCTGAAACCTGAAACAGCCCTTCCATTCAATGGCCCGCACAATTGCTCAGGCTTGGTTTTTTTTTTTTTTTTTTTTTTTTTTTTTTTTGGATCATGGGAGCTCCAAAGGGGAGGGGGGTTCCCACAAATCATCAGAGGCCTGAATGATGATTTCAAGAGATGACGGTCAGCCCACTCGAGGGATTGGGGGGGGGGGGGAGTGGGTAGTTTTCCCGATAGGTTCCTGATTCGCGAAAATCCGCCAATGTCGAGGAAAATCTGCGAATGTCTGGGGCATTGTTTCAATGAGGAAAAGGGGGATAGGTTCCCAGCCATGAAAAAGGCCGCGAATGGTGACACCGCGAAAGTTGGGGCATTGTTTCAATGGAGAATAGGGGGATAGGTTATCGGCCCGGCCGTGGCCGAAGCCGTTGATTCCGCCGTAGCACGCTAACGCGTAGGCTCGCGCGTCCCTGGTCCGCCGGGGCTCCGCGGGTGTCCTACCGTGCCTGACGCCGCTATTCTCTCAACGTTCGGGAGTAGGCGCCGGTGCCCGGGGACGGATTTTCAATGAGGAAAAGGGGGATAGGTTCCCAGCCATGAAAAAGGCCGCGAATGGTGACACCGCGAAAGTTGGAGCATTGTTTCAATGGAGAATAGGGGGATAGGTTATCTGTTCCTTGAAGCTGTCAAACCATCCCCTGCTCGCTGTGAATGAACTGGGGCTGGTCGTACCCTTATCGCTCAGCGCATCACTCCTGCTCGTGCCACCTGTGCCAGCCAGATGCTTGTAAATAAGTCTCACCTTTGCACGAATTAGAGGTCCACTCAAAGGCATGCTCTTCTGCACATTGTCCTCTTTGATATGCTGAGAGCCTTCTCCATCCTTACTATGTTGACGTCTCAGACCTGGGCAACCACCTTGGTGCTCGCCACAACACTTTCTCGGATCGCCTTCTCATTCTTCCGTATGTAGCGAATGGTGGATTCATTTATGCCGTAATGCCTACCCACAGAGGCCACACTCTGTCCTCTTGAAAGCTGGTCCAACAGCTCCATTTTCTGGCTCGGGCTCATCCCTTTCTTCTGCCTCTTGGCAGTTGTCGCATCTCCGGCATGATATTGCACTTGGGAGCCATGATCAAAGGATGAGCAGAGTGAGAGGCAAAAACACTGGTGAAAGCAACGGGAAAAGAAGAATGATCCAGACCCAGAACGCTGTGGACATTAGTAGTCATGTGGGCATTGTGGGTAGCTGTGAGAAGTGTGAGTAGTCTGCCCATTGTTTGTGGGGGGTGTTATTGGGTGATGCCATATTCAGTAGTCGGATGTAGTAGGATGCGGTTAGCTTGCGGTTGAGTGTTTTCATTCTGTACAGTAACTCCTACGGGATGATGTGTTATGCAGCTGGTCGGACATGCCTGAAGCTATGTTTATCGTGCGAATGGTGGGATATGCCATGCAGGTTGCTTATAGCGCAGCTAAAAAAATGTTTACGCGTCCTCTAAAAGCCATGAAAACGCGAAGCACAGCGCTGTGAATGTAGGAGCAGGTCGCATTTTATCAGCCGCGAATACGCGGGGTCCGTGAATGTTGGAACCTTGAATGTCGGAACCTTGAATGTCAGCGTCCAAGTGTACAGCAAATTCAGTGCAAACAACGACCAACGATACCAAGGTCAATTTCAAACCCGGAGGCAAACTGTGCAGAAGTTCTGGAGCAGGATTCAACAAGTCAGCAGCTCTCTAGTGCAATCTGGTTTACCGTCGCTCTCAAAGCCCTCGTTGCTTTGGAGAAATAAATGTTCACAGCTCCGGCACACTCAGTTCTGCACACTTGGAGACTCTTCCTGCCGATATCAGGTGCTTTCCTCCATTATACACGACAGCCGTCCTCAAAATAGCTCCTTCTCCTCCAGTGGACAGTCACTCTCTCGGCTTTTACGCCTCTTTCAGAGCAGCTGTAACGTGCCGTAACGGCCAACAGCCTTTCTACGTAATCTGCATCGCCAACTGACAACAGCCCATGAGATAACCGCTGATCTGGCCTTGTGCTGGGCAGCGTGAGCAAACTCCCATGTTGAGGCAATTGCTGGCTTCCTCAATGCTGTTTTGCCCTGACAATCAGCTCCTGTGGTGAGGCTAATGGCTGGCTATCTCAATGCAGATTCGCCACAGCTGCACATTCTCATGGCTGTAGCTGCAAATCTCTCATGTGAGCTTTGTCAAGATATGTAAACAGGGAAAAATAACATTAAAAATTCACAGCCAGAGGTTTGAATAGGGGAGGACAACAGTTGGAACGGAACAACAAACATCTCTGTACATGCGCAACGTATATCAAAACAAATGGTAAGAAACAACTATCATTGTACTAAACAGTTTAATTAACACCTAAAGAGCATTCCCACAACAATATCATTAAAAATCCTTGAGTAAAAAGAAAAGCTTTAAATTGGTGGGTTCTCTCAGCAATGAGATATGGCAGTGAAACATGGTCTCCAACAAGGAGGGTCGAGAAAAAAATGATCACCATGTAAAGGGCCATGGAAATGTGCAGTCGTGGTGTAACCGAGTAAGGGATGAGAAGAGAAACCAGTGGAATGGCAAAGTTTGCAATTGGAAAAAACATAAACTAAAATTGAACTGAGCTGGACATGCAGCAAGAATAATGGACAACTGGGGGACAACAAGACTTCCAAACTGGAAACATTTGGTCCTCTTTTATTCCCTCCTGTGGAACCTTCCACTTCCACATCCTCTTCAATGTCACTTCCCTGCAGGTCTTCAAGACAGCTGTTCACCACCATCTTGGACTCTCCCCAATCTAAAACTATTATATTTTCTACTCTCGTTAACTCCACTCCACCCAAATCTCTCCTCATTCCAAATTTCCAGTTTTCCCTCCTGAGAGGTCTCTTTTGTATCCATCTTGTCCACCTCATGCATCCTCTCCAACCCCATTCCTCCCTACTCCAATTGTTTGTCCGCCACTCTCTATCTTGGCCTTTGGCTCTGCTGTTGGTGTTTCCACCCTCTCCCTGCTGTTCATTTTGTCCGGTTGTGTCGTGATCCGTTCAGTGTACTAGAAATAGCTCTTCCATGAGCCTCAACTATGTATTGTATTTTTAAAAACTGGCAACTTTTAGAAGGAGTTGAGGTTGACCAGATATCAGATGGAGAGATGAAATTGCAAAGGTTGCTGAAGTACAGTGGCCTCATATTTAATTACATGGACCATGTTGGGGAACGCCTTGGTCCTGCAGTGAACTAATTCGGCAAATCTGGTCAAGTTGATTGTCTTGAATTTTTTTGTATTTGAAGCCCGAACTGTTGCCAGCCCCAACTTGTCCCCTTCATCACTTGGTTTAATTGTCCCCCGTCCCCCGTCGCACCGCGGAGCGAAAGGGGGACTATGGTTTTCCCGTGCGGACGTGCGTGCGTGCATAAGCGAAGGACCGAATTCTAATCTGGTGTGTGGGTGCAACTAGGCATATATGGAAGAATTCACGAGCCTCGATTCAGTATACAAAAAAAATAAAAATAATAATAACCCTATTGAAAATTAGGTCGCCACGTCAAAATCCAAGATGGCCGCCGCCATGTATGTCTGAAACTTGTGAGCGGAATATCTTGAAAAATAAATGAACTACTAACTTCTAATCTGTTGTGTAGGTGTATCTAGGCATAAGGAAGAACGCTATTGAAAATTGGGTCGCCACGTCAAAATCCAAGATGGCCACCACCATATATATGTCTGAACCGTGGGAGCGAAATATCTTGAAAAATAAATGAAGTACCAACTTCTAATCTTGTGTGTGTATGTATCTAGGCTTAAGGAAGAACGCTATTGAAAATTGGCTCGCCACGTCAAAATCCAAGATGGCCGCCACCATATATATGTCTGCACCTTGTGAGCCAATATCTTGAAAAATAAACGAACTACTAACTTCTAATCTGGTGTGTGGTTGTATCTACACATAAGGACGAATGCTATTGAAAATTGGGTCGCCACGTCAAAATCCAAGATGGCCGCCTTGCGTCTTCCACTTTGTCAACTCGCATCACTTCACCGACGGGGGACCTAGGCGTAACGCTTGTTGATGTTTTGTTTTCTTGTACATGTATTTTGTAATAAGAATTGGTGGAAAATATTGTTGGTTTGTTTGACCTTTCGGTGCACTTTCGTATTTGTGTAAAAATTGGCACAGGTGAGTGATTCTTGGTTTGAAAAGTGGGTCCGAGCATAATTGGGGCAAGACCCATTAAGGTAATTATCTGCCTTTCTAATCGGCTCTGGTGCATTTTTCTGCATGGGTTGTTTCCAAAGAGATTTAAAAAAATTCATTTTGAAATATTCCTCATCAGCACACGCTTTCAGTTTGTCTTCATGAAAGGAAATCTTACTCTAAAATATATTAATAGTGTAGTTTGATAAAATTGCTTTTAGTAAATATTTGTTGACAGAAATAACTTGCATTGTCCATGTGCGTTTCAATTCATGAAGCCATAAATGCTCGTTGATGAGCCAGCGTCACGTATTGGATACATTTCTGGATGACTCGTCTTACCTTTGTCTCCTCAGGCTCCAGAGTCGTACAAGAATGTGACGGACGTAGTAAACACATGCCATGCCGTGGGAATCAGCAAAAAGGCAATCAAGCTCCGGCCCATCGGCGTCATCAAGGGCTAGAGCACTTGCACTCCTGTTCTTGCACCACCACCTGTCTTTACAACATGGTACCTCGCTTAATAAACAACGTGGTACAACATTCTTTTTCTGATCTCTGAATTAAAATCGTACAGCCCTCATTCATCGTCTCGAGCATTTGTTGTTTGCCTGGCGTATTGACACAGGGTCGACACCGCATTGTTCACCATCAGCTTTCTTCTTCTTTTTTTCTTTTTTTTTTGGTATACAGAATACAATAAATCTCCACATTACAGAATACAAAAATATGCAATAAATAATTAATCGATTAAATGATTAATCAATGAATCTAAAATATCCTTGATAGCCACATCACTTGGTCACTGTCGTGTCCAAATATTAGCTTCCCAGCTCAAAAGGGGCCTGAGATATTGCCCAGATGAGAAAGAAAATAAATAAATGATTAATAATGAAAATAAATAAATAATAATCTTTTTTTTTTTTTAATTATCAATTGGCTAATAGAACACATAAACCACCACCATTTCATCCGAATCTGTAACTTTAAAAATAATAATTAATTAAGTCATTCATTAAATAATTAATAGATTAATTAATTAATCAATTCAAAAATACCCTTTACAGCCAAATAACTTGGTCATTGTCATGTCCAAATATCAGCTTCCTAGCTCAAAAGGGGCCTGAGATATTTCCCAGATGAGAAAGAAAATAAATAAATGATTAATAAAATCATAAACAAATTAAGTATTAATCAATTGGCTAATAGAACACATAAACCACCACCATTTCATCCGATTCTGTAAGGTCATTTTTTTACAGGTCATGGTTTTACATGTTTACAGGTCATGTTTTTGGCTGAGGTTGTCATGGCTGTGTTGCTGATGTAACACCCCTGTAGGTTCGGGCATTTTTTTTTTGGTAGTTGTTTTTTACGTTTTAGGCCCGTTGATGGGCACAGATTTTGATGTGGTCAATACACCTTCGTTAGGTATCACATGTTAGGTATGTTGTGGCCACGTTGCATCAAAATCGTGTGTTTGGTTCAAGTGCTAATGACTGAAGTGCTTACTGACTCACAGACACACTCACTCACTCACTCACTCACCCACGGACACTGCTGATCGGATAAGCTCACCGGACTAAAGTGCAGGTGAGCTAAGACAAACGACATAAAATAAATTGGGGAAAATTGTAGCATGCGGTACCTTACTGTATTACATTCATGTCACAGGTTTTGACCACAGTGCGGTCATTCTTGGTTGAGCCTTGCCAGAGAGCACTATTGAGTTGCTGTTGACCCTCCTTGGTTTCTAACTCTCCCCCGCCTAACATCAGATGGTGGATGGTCCAGGGTGCTCTCAGGTGTAATCTGGTGTGGTTTGTGCAGCTATTAGCATTCTCATGCTTCTCTCTGCCATTTCACGCTCATTACTTGTTTTTTGCGTGCCCATCCCCAAGGGTAAGCCAGTAAAACATGATCGGATTGAGAAGCATGTCGGTATTAAAATATGAAACTATTTTTTGATAATTATGCCAGTAATTCGATACTGAGGGAGTCCTTTTTAATATTGATCGAATTTTCAGCCTCGTCTTTGGGGTCATCCTTTCCTTGGCTGGTCTTATCGGATCGATCAAGGGGTGCCTTTGGCTCCCATGTGTTCAATTAACGAACACTGTACGTTAACCCTGAAATTAACCCTTAATGTTGACAAATGGATATTGTTCAGCACTGTTGCTTTGTGTTTTTGGGAAATGGATCATGGATGTAATAATTTGTACTTTATACTCTGCAGCTGTGTTTTGTCATGCCATGTCTGCCTCATGCCAAGCTTGGTGTGGCGGTATTCCCTGAACATTGGCATCGATGTACCCACAACAGTCACACCAGCTGATGATGCTTAACATTGGATTTTTATTAATAATAACACCAAGAAAGATGCCGTGCATAGTAGATGCTTGCGAAATCCAAATACACAATAGTTGCCATGGAAACAGCAATTTCGTAATTTTACCTAATCAAGTGTTTTACATGATTGATTGGTATGTGTAACAGATTGGGTTTGTACATTTTCTAATCGTGGCCTAATAGGTGTTTTGCATGTTTCGGATGGCCTTGACCTTGACCGGTGACTAATTTTGACCAAATTGTGCTCACATATACGAGACACATATGTACAAATAAGTTGTGTAAGTTTCAATTGACGTAATGAATAATTATTGAGGTATGGCAATAATAAGGTCACAAAGTCCCATTTGATTTCATTGGGGTGATCATTTGTGTCGTTGAAACCGTTGACATGTCAAAACAGCTAAATCGATCATTGGGATTTTTGGTGAAACAATTTAGTGATCCAAAATGCAAATTCTGTTCAAATTTCAAGTCGATAGGATGAAAATTTACGATTTTAGAAATTTGACCTTGAGGTCCAACTTTTTGACATGGACGATTGGGAAAATGGCTGAACAGAAGTGATCGACCAACCACTGATTTTCATTTGCTGGCTGAGTAGAATGCAGCGAAGCAAACCGGAAGTCTCAACAATGACTGTCAAGTTATCTCAAAAAGTAGTCAGGAAACGTCACCTTGCTATGACCTGACCTTTGAACCTCAAAACGTCAGGCTTCCAGCTTTTGAGTCAATAAACTGATTGGTTAAGTTTCGATATATCTCAAAAACAATAAGGGTTCTAGCTTTTGGCTAGTTCTACCATGTGGTGAAGTTTGTTGAAGTTTGGTCTGCTATTATAACCTGGAGGAGAATGTCTGACAAACAAACAAATTCAAAATCACTCATGGAGCGACACTTGGCAAAACGGAACAAAGTCGAATGGCGCTCAGTTGAGCATCCTTTTCACCTCAAAAATAATTAGTGGTTGAATTCAGTGACCTGATATACAAATCGTCTTCAAAGTTTAAGTTAATCGGATGAAAAGTGACTATTTTAGAAATTTGGCCTATGTTGACCTTTTGGCAGATGTTGACCTCAAAAATAGTTGGTGGTTGGTTTCAGTAAGCTGATATGCAAATCCTTTTCAGATTTCAAGTCAATCGGATGAAAAGTGAGGATTTTAGAAATTGGAAAAAAAAGGGGTTGACCTTTTGCCTATGTTGATCTCAAAAATAGTTGGTGGTTGAATTCAGTTGGCTGATATGAAATCCCATTTAAATTCCAAGTCAATCGGATGAAAATTGAGGATTTTAGAAATTTGAAATAGTTGTTGACCTTTGGTGTTGGAGAAGAGGACAAGGAAGAAAGTGAAGATCGACGAAATGCAGTTTGGATTTATGCCAGGAAGAGGAACGACATGTAAGGTAGTTGCATCTCCTTTATTGGAAGGCAGTTGCAGGAGAAGTACATGGAGAAGAGGAAGAAGTTGTTTCTTCGGTTTGTTGATCTGGAGAAAGCATTTGATAGGGTTCCACGCAAAGTATTGACATGGGCAATGAGGAAGTTAGGAGTGGAGGAATGGTTTATCAAAGTAGTGACGGCAATGTACAAAAGAGCACGCACAGCTGTAAGGACGAAGGATGGGAACAATGGTGAGTTTGAGGTAAAGGTGGGAGTGCATCAGGGGTCGGTACTAAGTCCACTACTATTTGTAGCTGTGATGGAGGTGCTGGCTCAGAACGTAAAGGAGGGTTTACCGTGGGAGTTGTTGTATGCAGATGATCTGGTGTTTATTGCAGAAAGTATGGATGGACTGAAGGAAAACATGAACAAGTGGAAGGAATGTATGGAGACAAAAGGTCTGAAGGTGAATATCGGAAAGACGAAGGTGATGGCAAGTGGTAAAGCATGTGGTGAGATGGAAAGAACTGGGAAGTGGCCGTGTGCTGTGGGCAGGAAGGGTGTCGGAGTGAACTCCATTCAATGTACAATGTGCGCTGAGTGGGTTGAACAAAAATGTAGTGGTCAGAGAGGGTCATTAACCAGTGTGGCAGCTACATTCAAATGTAAGGTGTGCACAGAGGGAGCTGCAGATGGAGGAAATGTTGAGTTGTATCTTGGAGACGGCGTGAAGCTGGGAGGTGTGAAAACATTTTGCTACCTCGGAGACATGCTGAATGGAGGTGGATCGGACTCGGCAACGGTTGCTCGAGTGAGATGTGCATGGAAGAAGTTTCGGGAACTGAGTGGCGTGCTGATGAGGAGGGGAGTGTCGTTGAAGCTGAAGGGAAAGGTGTATGCTGCATGTGTGAAGTGTTATGATTTATGGGAGCGAGACGTGGGTAATGAACGTAGAGCAGCAACGAAGGCTGGAAAGCGTGGAAATGCGAATGGTTCGGTGGATGTGTGGAGTATCGTTGAGAGAGAGGCAGACAAATGATGAATTGCGAAAGATGATGGGAATAGAGCCTGTGATGGATGCTGTGAAGAGGAACAGGTTGAGATGGTTTGGTCATGTGTTGAGGAAGGATGAAAGTGACTGGTTGAGAAGAGTGATGGAAATGAATGTGGAAGGAAGTAGAGGACGGGGAACACCGAGAAAGACTTGGCTAAAGATGATGGAAGAAGAAATGCGGGCAAGGGGGTTAACAAGGAGAGATGCAGAAAATAAGGCAAAATGGAGAAGATCGTCATGGGGACCGCAAGGCTAACCCCCGCTCTAGCAGGGAAAATGACCTTAAAATGCATGTTGTTTTGTTGTTGTTGACCTTTGGTCTATGTTGACCTTTTTGCCGATGCTGATCTCAAAAATAGTTGGTGGTTGAATTCAGTTAGCTGATATGTAAATCCCATTCAAATTTCAAGTGAATCGGATGAAAATTGAGGATTTTAGAAATTAGAAAAAAAGTGGTTTACCTTTGGCCTATGTTGACCTTTTGGCCTGCGCTGATCTCAACAATAGATGGTGGTTGAATTCAGTTCGTCGATATGTAAATATTATTCACATTTCAAGTCAATCGGATGAAAATTGAGGATTTTAGAAATCTCAAAAAAGTGGTTGAACTTTGGCCTGCAGTGCATTCACAAAGTATTGAGACCCCTTCACTTTTCTCACATTTTGTTATGTTGCAGCCTTGTGCTGAAATCGTTTAAATTCATTTTTCCCTTATCAATCTGCACTCAATACCCCATAATGACGAAGAGAAAACAGGATTTTAGAAAGTTTTGTAAATTTAAAAAAAAGAAAAAACTGAAATATCACATTTATATAAGTATTCATACCCTTTGCTATGACACTTGAAATTTAGCTCAGGTGCCTCCCATTTCTCTTGATCATCTTTGAGATGTTTCTCCACCTTGATTGGAGTCCACCTGTGGTAAATTCAATTGATTGGACATGATTTGGGAAGGCACACACCTGTCTATATAAGGTCTCACAGCTGACAATGCAGATCAGAGCAAAAACCAAGCCATGAGGTCGAAGGAACTGCCTGCAGAGCTCAGAGACAGGATTGTGTCGAGGCATAGATTTGGGGAAACATACAAAAACATTTCTGCTGCATTGAAGGTTCCCAAGAGCACAGTGGCCTCCATAATACTTAAATGGAAGAAGTTTGGAACAAGCAGGACTCTTCCAAGAGCTGGCCGCCCGGCCAAACCGAGCAATCGGGGGAGAAGGGCCTTGGTAATAGAGGTGACCAAGAACCCGATGGTCACTCTGGCTGAGCTCCAGAGATCCTATGTGGAGATTGGAGAAACTTCCAGATGGACAACCATCACTGCAACACTCAACCGATCTGGGCTTTATGGCAGAGTGGCCAGACGGAAGCCTCTCCTCAGTGAAAGACACATGATAGCACGCTTGGAGTTTGCAAAAAAGCACCGAAAGGACTCTCAGACTGTGAGAAACAAGATTCTGTGGGCTTTCATGTGTCATCACAAACCGGAGTGATCAACATACTTGCAAAAAAAATTGCCAAGTAACAAGCATACTCAGGAAACAAATATCCATGTCAATCTTCGATTTCACTAATCTATCTATAATTCCAGTAATCTCTGTCTGTACGTTTGTACGTTTGTACGTTTGTCTGTTTGTCTGTGACCGCTGTTTCTCGACAACTACCGGTCCGATATACTTGAAACTTGCCAGGTATATTGCTGGGGACCCGAGGATGTGCCTTTTCAAGGTTTTAAATTAATCGGACAAGTACTTACCGAGCTATGGCGATTTAGCCGTTCGCCGTTCGCTTTGGCGTTGCGAATGGACCAAACCATTCATGTAAATAGAGGGGGGGGGGGGTTCTGTGGTCGTTCGCTTTGGCTTTGCGAATGGACCAAACCATTCATGTAAATAGAGGGGGGGGTTCTGTGGTCGTTCGCTTTGGCTTTGCGAATGGACCAAACCATTCATGTAAATAGAGGGGGGGGTTCTGTGGTCGTTGCGAATGGACCAAACCATTCACATCGAATCATATCGAATGGACCAAACCGTTCGCTTTGGACCAAACCATTGCATGTAAATAGAGGGGGTGGGGGGGTTCTGTGGTCGTTGCGAATGGACCAAACCATTCATGTAAATAGAGGGGGGGGGGGTTCTGTGGTCGTTACTGCCACGTGGTTTCAAAGTTTTTTTTTGTTGTTGTTGTTTGCACGCATGTTTTTTTGCACCCACGTACGGGCACGCCCTAGGATGTTTACACACACACACCCCTACACAAATTTTTTTTTTTTTTTTTTTTTGGCAAGGAACGGGCACCCACGTACGGACACGTCCTAGCTTATATATAGTACGGGCATGCCCTAGTCTATCTATAATTCCAGCAATCTCTGTGTGTGTGTGTGTGTGTCTGTGTGTGTGTTTGTTTGTCTGTGACCGCTGTTTCTCGACAACCACGGGTCCGATATACTTGCAACTTGCCAGGTATATTGCTGGGGACCCGAGGATGTGCCTTTTCAAGGTTTGAAATTAATCGGACAAGTAGTTACCGAGCTATGTCCAAAAAACGATTCAACCAATCAGAGAGCAGCGAGCTATCACGTGTGCCGAACGTGGCGAACAGACTCTGCCTCGGACGGCACATTTGAGAGCGTATTCATTTATTTCACGTTGGCAAACTATGTTGGCGTTAAACTATGTTTTAAAACTAATTAAAACTAATTTGCGATTCTTTCGCTTTCCTGCGCATTTTTTTTTTTTTTTTTTTTTTTTTTTTTTTGTATACAAGGTCGAGGCTCGTGAAAGAGCGAACATTAATCACACAGAAAGACAAACCGACACATAAAACATATAACATAGGGAGCGGTAGACAAGATGGGGAGAGAGGGGGAAGGACACAAACACAACATTTGAGAGCAGGGACCGAGAGACATGGAGACGTCGAGAGATCTGAGAGAGGGCGAGGGCTTTGGGGGGGGGCGTGGGAAGGGGGCGGTGGGAGAGGTATAAAACATATGGACACTGCCAGGACTTCCAGGAAAGAAGTTGGAATTTCAAACAAGGTGGATCTGGGGTGAATTAGCGGGGGTAGAAAAGATCAAGGTTTTGGATGGGGGAAGATAAGAGATGGTGGTGAACAGCTGTTTTAAAGACCTGGAGGGAGGAGTGGGATTGAAGGGAGTGAGGGAGTTTGTTCCAGAGGCGGGAGAAAAGAGGAATGAAAGAGTGAAGGTGAGCAGAGAGCCGAGATTTCGGCAGTTTAACCATCAGAGGGTTGCTGGCAGATCTTGTGCGACCTGTAGGAATATTTGGGGGACAGAGCACAGAGAGAGCTGGGGGTGCAAGGCCGGAGAGGAGTCGGTAGAAGACAGAAAGACCACCTACCTGCCTGCGGTGAGTGAGTGAAAGGCCCTCAGAGATAGCTTCATCGCGGGAGATTCCAATAATTCTGAAAGCTTTGGTTTCAACAGCGTGAAGCCGAGCTAGGTGTGAGGCAGGAGCACCGGCCCATAGGGGAGAACAGTATTCCATTGAGCTGCGGATGAAAGCCTTGTATGTGGTGAGGAGCTCAGGTGTGCCGAGGAAGGACTTCGCACGACGGAGGATGCCCAGTCGGCGACTGGCTTTGGAGGCCAGCTTGGAAATGTGGTTTTCCCAAGAAAGATCATGGCAGATAGTGAGACCCAAAATCTTGAGCGACAGAACTTCTTGGAGAGGATTGTTGAGAAAGTAGATGGGAGGGTTGTCCAGTCGATCTTTTCGGAGAGACATAGTAAGAGTGTGAGATTTGTCAGGATTGAAAGACATGTTCCACTTGTTTGACCAGTCTGTGATTTTGTCCAGGTCTTCAGAGAGTGAGGAGGCAGCAGACTGCCGATCTGAGGGAAGAGGAATGGAGCGGCAGAGAGTGGAGTCATCAGCAAAGAGATAGAGAGGATTTTCGAGAGAGTCAGAGAGATCATTGATGAAGACCAGAAAAAGCACGGGGCCCAGAACACTGCCTTGGGGAACTCCAGCCTGAACAGGAAGAGGAGATGAGAGAAACCCATTCAGGGCCACACGTTGACGACGACTAGAGAGGAAGTCCGCCAGCCATGCGTGGAGATTTCCATGGATACCAAAGGAGGAGAGTTTGGTGAGCAGAGCGGGGTGCCAGACCGTGTCGAAGGCACGTGATATGTCGAGGGAGACAGCTCTAATTTCCTGTTTGGCATTGAGGACCTCCATCCATTGTTGAGACAGCAGAAGCAGCATGTCCAGAGTAGAGTGACCTGGTCTGAAACCAAATTGATGATCAGAGATCAAGCCATTGGAGAAGAGGAAAGATTTCATATCCGAAGCAATGATGGATTCCATGACTTTGCTGATAATTGGGAGAAGGCTGATTGGTCTGTAGTTGCTAGGATCTGTTTTTGCACCTTTTTTGTGCAAAGCGGTGATGTTGGCTGATTTCCAAGCAGATGGCAGTTGACCTTGAGCAAAAGAGAGGGTGAAGAGAACAGAGAGAGGGTGAGATAGAGCAGCAGAGCAGGATTTTAGGACCCGTGGGCTGATGCCGTCGGGTCCAGTTGCAGAATCAGAGTCGAGGGTTGACAGAAACTTTTCCACCTTGTCAGGAGGAAAGGACACGGAGTCCAGGAGCAGCAGGGTACGACTGGGTATGGTGGGTACAGAGAGGGATGGGTTTGGGACACAAGATTTAGAGGCAAACACAGAGTTGAGGCATTCAGCTTTTTCACGTGCGGAGTCAGCTGTGTAGCCGTTTGAGGTAAGGGAGGGGATGGAGGGGGAACAAACACCAGAAACGGATTTGACCAGACGCCACCAGGATTTGGAAGAGGGAGACAGATAAGAGAGTTCGGTCTTGAGAATGGAGAGATATTGTTTCCTGGCTCTCCTGAGGGTGGACACACACTTGTTTCGGGCTTTGTGAAAGGAAATGAGATTTCCTTCCGTTGGATTTGCTTTCCAGGAGACGAAGGCAAGTTGTTTCTGGGCAACAGCCTCACCACAAGATTCCGTGTACCATGGACGGGAGGAAGGGTATGACAACTGAAGACGAGATGGGATAAATCTGTGCATGAGAGAGAGCAATTTACTTTGGAAGAATTCCCAGGATGAGTTGATGTCAGAGGTGGTAGAGATGGGAGACCAGTCCAGATGATTGATGGCTGCTTGAAGACCGTGCCAGTTGGCCTGAGTGAAATGCCAGACTCGTCGACGCTGAGCAGGCTCCCTGAGGATGGTCAGAGAGATGTCCACTTTAACAAGGACATGATCCGATCGGAGCAGAAGAAGAGCAGCAGACATTTTCAGGGAAGTTAGTCATAACCAAGTCCAGAAGAGAAGATGTTCCGTTGACTGAGATCCGGGTCGGGAAATTGACAGATTGTGTCAGTCCCAGTGAGTCGCAGAAGTCCTTTGCTGAGGAGCCATGGCTGGTGAGAGAGGTACCCACACCCAGCCAACTGGCATGATGACAGTTGAAATCACCACATATGAGGAAGAGAGAGTTGGGATGAGTAGATAGAAGTTGGTCCATATCATCAGACAGCGAGATGTAGATGGAGTCATCACTGTTTGGTGGACGGTACAACACACATATGAACAAGAGGTGGGAGCGAAGGGGAAGCCGTAGCCAGAGGTATTCCTGGGGGTGAGGTGGAGAGAGTGCAGTGCAGGGCGAGTGAGGAAGAGTTTTTGATAAAGATAGCAACCCCGCCTCCAGGACGAGGCTCAGGTCTATCATACCGGAGGAGGGAGTAGCCCGGGAGAGATACTATGGAATCAGAGACATCATAAAGGAGGAAAGTTTCTGTTAAGCAGATCACGTCTGGTTTGACAGAAGCAACCTGTATGGAGAGATCAGTTAAGTTTGAACGAAGGCCCCGGATGTTTGAGGTCCATACCGTTAATGAAGAGGAAGGGGGAGCATCAGATACAGAACAGGGGGGAGGAGGGGTAGGGTAAGATGTGGAAGAGGTGGAAGAGGTAGGGAGAGCTGTTGAAGGTGTGTCAGAGATTTCAGAATAGCTCGGAGAAAGGGAAGGATGGGGCGGACAAAAGGTTTGATGGTGATTGGGTGAGCCACAATGAGGTGTTATTTGAGGAGGGGGAAGAGCGAGGCAGAAGGTTGGGGGAGATGGAGGTGAGAGTTTGAAGGGGGAAGAAGCGGGGAGGACGCTTTGAGGAGGGGGAGTGAGAGGGGGGAAATTGAGAAGCAATGAGGGTGGGGAGATTTGAAGGGGAGGGGTGAGGGGGAAGTTTGGGAGGGAAGGGGCAAGGGGAGGGATTTGAAAGGGATGGGATATGGGGGAGATTTGGAGGGGAGGGTTGAGGCAGGAGTCTAGGAGGGGAGGGGCGAGGGGGCGTCTTGGCGGGGAGGGGTGAGGGGGTCGTTTAGGAGGGAGGGGGCAAGGGGGGAGATTTGAAAGGGATGGGTGATGGGGAAGATTTGGAGGGGAGGGGTGATGGGGAAGGTTTGTGCATGCTATGGCGATTTCTTTACCAAACTCCGCAAGCCGTTCGCTTTGGACCAAACCATTTCATGTAAATAGAGGGGGGGGGGGGGATTGTCACCGTACTCGCAAGCCGTTCGCTTTGGACCAAACCATTTCATGTAAATAGAGGGGGGGGGGGTATAATTTTAGATATAGATATAGTACGGGCATGCCCTAGTAATAATAATTATTATTATTATAATAAGGCAGTCCCCGGGTTACGAACGCCCGACTTACTAACGCCCGTACTTATGTACCGACCTCCGTAAAGCCTATTATTTAAAAGTTTTTTTGTTTTTTATTGTGGTTCTATACAGAATCGAAGCTCGTGGAAGAGCTACTAACATTTATCACACAAAAATAAATCAAACAGACACATAGTATATAATAAGGGGAGCGGTAGAGAAGAGAAATATGAGAAAAGCTCTGTTCAAGCCACCCTTGATGTTTACTTTAAGAAAATTGACCAGCACCAGGTCCATCCTCTCCAACACCAGGTCCATCCTCTCCAACACTAGGTCCATCCTCTCCAACACCAGGCCCATCATCTAGGAGAGATATATCAAGGTATGATCGTTTCAAGGTTTGCAAGACATCAATTGGAACGAGAGTAAGTGTTAACCTTTAATCATTATCTTTTCTTTTCTATCTAAACAGTTTAAGAAATGTTTCTTGAATGTTTTTTATACCTATAGATGTTTTAGGTAAAATATATACTATATACTAAGACAAACATTTGACTAATTGACACTAGATGTGAACCGTACGTAACTGTTCCGACTTGCATACAAATCCGACTTACAGACAGACGTAAAAACGGAACTCGTTCGTAACCCGGGACTGCCTGTAATTAATAACTGGAGCGAGGTCGATGGTGCGCCATCGCAAATCCCCAAGCAAGGTTCAAAGATGGCAAAAGGTTCCACCAGGAATGACCCAATATCAAGTTTTGAGCTATAATTTTTTTGGGGCCTTGTGACCCCAAGTCCCCACTCCTTCATGCGTGAACCGGGCATCCTTTAAAACCCTCCAAAATCCAGCCTTCAAAACCGTCATTTTGTTTCAATCGAAGTTTACTTGTGCCAGTTACGGATGAATTTGATGAAATATTTTCTTTGGAGTGACAAAGCTGAACCTGAAGAGCGGTGTTGAGGGTGTGGCAGGGCAAGATCAGGGCTACATTTACCATTGGCCTGGTTTTTTTTTTGGTTTTATTTCTGGACAAGATGATTCCCTATTGTCCTGGAGATGTTTTCATGCTGCGGGCCAGGAATTCCATCAATGCTGCCATGTTGTTCTCCATCACGCGTGTGGATTAGTTTGGCCGTCGATGGGTTTTGAGGTTCCTCGGCCCATGGGAGCTGCGCTCCTGCTAATAGTCACGTGTCGTGGTTGCAGAAAACCGCTCTGCAGCGAACACTGCTTGTTAAATGTTTAAAACAAACGCTCGGCCTGTCGTCTCCACAGCGAAGGCATTAATTCAGCCTTCCTGAAATGGAATTGGGATCGTCACCCATCATGGTGACATTTTGGACCGTCAGCGGGACTCGGGCCCAATGGCAAACCTTCCTGCGAGTGTCTGCATGTTTAAACTTGAATCCAAAGCCATTTACAAGGATTACTATCATTACACCCAATTTCCTTCCTTTTTCAGCTCCCATGCAGTTTTTGATTGGGAAGGAGATCGTAGTTTCTGGACCGTTATTATTTGTAACTGAGATTCTGGAGATGAACGTGTTACAACCATTAAAAGCACATTGTCCACTTTTCCAAGGGCCAGGCTTTTGAAGGATTGCTCTGGTTTATCCAGAAATGTTCTCCGGTTTCATTCGAAGAATTGTTCTTGGGAATCTGGGATTGGGATTTTGATTCCTGCCCTCGATTCTGCTGTTCTATTATAGTTCCGATGACGGGTGAAATTACCTGTATGGCGACGATATGATCTGCGGTGCCTTGATGTGGTTTTGCAGTCTCAGGCTGTGATGGTGGAGTTTGATGTTTTCCTGTAATTACGTTTGATAAGTGAGGCCTTTTCACATCGTCAAGGGAAATGCATCGTTTTTTGTGATAAAAGAAGACGTGAAGCAATTTGTGATAGCTGAGTGGATTAATATCGGTTAGGCCTTTGCTGGCAAATTGGTTACACGCGGAACTGTCATTACTCACCGGAACAAGGCCAGGGACGTTAGGTGGTGAGAAGGATTATTTGCAATTTACTGTGAAGCGTCAAAACGGTCTATGAGACTCATCAACCCTGACCTTGGTGTTTCTGTCTGATGTCTGTGTACGTTTCCCGTGAATTTTACTGTGGATAAGCCCGATTGGTATGATTCATGAGTTGTGGGTTACTCCATTATACCCATAGTTCACACATATCTACTACATAAAATCTATACCACGATATAAAATGACGCAATCCTCTGATATGTGTAATTAAATGATCTAAAATGGTGGGGCCAATCTCCCCCTAATGTCTCTTACATGCTTGGAGTATCCAGGGTCATGTGTGGGCACAAAATAATCCCCCCACGCTTCCTCCCCCCACCCCCCGCAACAATTTCATCTCTACATGGAGAATAGTGTCAGTGATTTAACACTGCCCCTACCGGAGGGAGCGGATATGACTATTAAAATAAAAGGAAATCTGTCCGTCCATCCGTCACCCGAAGAAGAAGAAGCAGGACCTCGAGCTGTTTTATTGAAATCGATTCACACAAGTCCGAGGCACACACGTCATTAACGTATTAGTTATTGAATCGTATAAGTATAAAGTTTACTCGAGTATAGTATGAAGACCAAGCCATCGATCTGGTCTTCCCAGGATGAATGCAGCGCAGACCAGAACATGGTGCGTTCAGAACGCGTAATTCTCCCTTCACACGTAAAGAGCGCTCGACTATATCCAGCACGCATTAGATCACCACACCCCAAAATCCCCCTCTTCTTCTTCTTCAGTTTCACTGCAGGACGATGTTCAATTTACTGTTGTACGACATTCGGAATCCTTTAGTTTCAAAAGACACAGAAGGAGCATACAAAATTGTATATAGCAACAAATTAGGTCACCTGATCAATTTGGGGTTATTTCTACTTTTGTAAAACAACAAGATCATTGTTTAAAGCTGCAACAAAAAAGAATTGGTTCGGGAGTGCAACATGGCAATGATGGGCCAATTGCCCCATCATTTCCTGTTTTAAGCTCATCCAGGAGCCTGCGACCACCACCACTCGGCGAAGTCCTACGGAGACTGTGGATCCTTTGTACTGGATATCACTTTCCATTCTGCATTCAGAATGTAAATATTTAAATGCACGTGGTTTGATATCCGACAGAGAATCACCTTCCAACATGGAAGCTTGGTAGATGCAGGCCAAGCTCCTCCCCTCTCCCCGTCCAAGGGGACACCCGACATACGATGGCAGATCATACAAAATGCTGCTGTTTGTCTGATCGACCGCATTTTTTAAACTTCAATTTGATCAAGTACAGGTATTTGAAAGTTTTTATTGTGTCGTTGACCTTCCACATGTGACAATAATGCAGTAGAGCAAATATTGGAGCAATCGGCCCAGGGTATGGAATTGTATATAAATCGAAGAAAAGGCTTCACATAGAAACGACTCGCTCTTGTATATTGTTGTGGGAATGCCTTTTCGGGGGTAACATTGCTTTGTACAGTACTGCAATAGTAATTTACCATTTTGCATGTTCAGAACAAGAAAGAGTAATCAGAGATTGCAGACCCTCGCCAGGACTTTTGTGTGGTGTATTTTGCGTGGCGTTAGCTGCTGTGTTTGTGTGGTTTATTGACGACATAGATTTATGTTCAATGCAATATGTCTGCCAAACCATGTTACCGATGGCATCGTCAATTTAATTCTCCTGTACAATCTTTGTGTAGATCATGCACAATAAATTTCAAACTGATCAGATCAAGCGTTCTACTTGTCCAATTATGACATCATAATGAAAGCACCAATGAGATCATCATGAATACATGTTGTTCCCCATGGGGAGTAGTTGACAATGAGCCATGTTTCAATTTTTTCCCATGGAGCGGTTTCAGAGATATAGAGGTGCAAGTTTTTTTTCTTCAAGATGGTGCCTGTACCACATCTATGACGTCACAATTATGATTTTAAAAATTCTACAGGAGGAGGTGCTCCTAAAGTGAAAATGTATTTATGAGTCGGACCAACAATTGCAGAGAAAAGCATACTCACATTCTGTGCGGACAAACAGACTGACCAAAATGCAATCGACTCTTCTCTGGCGAGGGTAATAAGCATGAGGTAATTTAATTGTGATTATAAGACGCGTCATATGTACATAACGTTTTTGCCTTCCCTCCCCACACGTGTGTCTAAAACCGCTATCCCTTCACACCCTTTTCATGCTTTATCCCTTCGTAATCTGTCTTTTATGTTCTTTAAAACACGCCAATAGGCCATCGGTGCTAGTAAAGGCAGGAATGGCACAATGATGTGGAAAAGTCACCATTTGATCTGGGTGAACACCCTGAGGAAGGAGGTGTTGACACCATATTTCGCTCTCGGACAGAGTTTGTAAGGTCTGTGGTTCCAAAAAGACAAAAAGTCCAAGTTTTGAAAGCATGGGGCTCGGCGTCTTGGCGGTGTTTGCCGAGCTTGAGGTATAAGTATAATATAAATTTCCATTAGGGGGTGTAAATCTTTGCTGGCAGGAAAACCAAGAGGTGTATACACCACACACACTCACACTCGCCTCTGAGCTGTCTCTAACTTGGGTTGGAATCTTGGTCTAGTTATAAACTACCATCCTGATGTTTGACAGACAGGGTGAGGCATGAATGTGCGTGCCGTCCCTCGGATGGACGTTACACGTACGTCACAAGCGACAGCATTAGTTGGTGGATGTTAAAGATCCCAGGGTGTCCATGAAGAGAAGACGACCCATCGTCGGAACCATGAAAGGAATTCCAAATGCTCCAGTAATCTATGGTGTGTCCATAATCGTATGCAGGAAGAGGACGTTACATCATTTTCTAGTAATTTCCAGAAGTTGTCTTTGTCCTTGAGAATTTGTACACGAGATGTAAATTTCGAAATGGGAAGAGAGGTGTAAATTCGTTTTGAAGTCTCTTTTGCTCGATCCGTTGGAATTGACTACCTGTCCTGTGAATTTACACCCGATCTTTGGTAAAATGAAACGAGGGATGCATCATGGTGGCTTGAACAAGTTTCGTTGAAAATGTTTTTCAGTTTTTCTTGTCTGGTTTTGGCATCAGACCCTGGAAACCCAAGGCCAAAGTGACAGGTGGTGCTTCTGGACGTTTTATGACATTACCAGTCAGGTAACCTTGCCTGCAAAGCTTTGAACGGTATAAACCTGGAATACAACCACCTCCGAAATGTAAAAAAAAAAAAAACCTTTTGGTGTCAGCTGTGGCAAGGATCTGGACACTGCTGGAGTCGAGATGAGAGAAAGAGCCTTTTTATTTTTAAAAGAGAAAAAAGGAGCACCATTGATTATTCATAGCATTTTTGCTGTGTGTGGTGCAGTGGTGCATCGCCTATCAGAACGCGGTTGGCCGATCGGTCTGTCCATTGGCTGTGTAATTGAAAGGACAAGGCTGGGCACTGCCATCTAATACAAGGCTCGTGCGGCATGTTTAAAGCATCCATGTGTGGTGTGGCCGAGCTGGGGACCAGCAGTGGCCTTTTGGTCGCCATCTTTGTGACGTCACAAACGTATTTTTTTGTAATATCTATTTGTGTGCCAATTCCCATTTGAAGTCATTAATACAGTTTTCTGTCCATTGTCTCCTGATGTTCTTGTAAATGTACACTGATCTTTCTTTTCTGTGTTATGGGCTCCTCTGTAAACCTCACACTTCCAAAGTAATTTTGTGACTTTTTTTTATCTGCCACATTTGTAGTAAATGGCAAAAGGCTAGCAATGACTTTGGGAATTGATAGCATGATGCTGGGTTTGGGTTCTGCCACATCCTTGCCACATCCTTGCCACAAGTGTGTGGGTGATTTAGTCTACCTATACACTGGCCGATACAAACCACGTGCAAGGAACAGACATTTGGTCTCGTCTGTTGAGGGCGAATGGTGCAACATCCGCAAATTTGTGGCCATCCTTGATTTAACCCCCAGTCCGAGGCAAGCCTACCTACCAGCACATGTGCTAGTGACTCACCAACTGGCATTATCAATGAACACCTTACGACGTTGGCCTTGACCTATCCTCGGTGTTCTGGCCGACATCGTAGCCTCCCCAAACACTAAAGGGATTTCATATTGGATCCTGCACTTGTCATCTCGGTCTTCTGGGTCCTCGGGGACTTTTGGGTATTTTGGGTTCTCTGGGACCATTGCGTCCTCAGGGACTTTTGGGTCTCTGGGTCTTTAGGGGTCTTAAGGATCTTAGAGTCTTCAAAGGTCGAAAGGGTCTCAGTAGTCTAAAGCGTTAAAAGGTACATTTCAATATTACGTAATTAATAAATAGACGTACGTAATTAATAAACACAAAAAGTATGGCACACACACACCTCGTCCATTTATTTATATAATAATATAATTCTTAAAGATTCACTCTTTGTGTGCGTACGTAATAAATAGATTCCCCATACTAAATGTGTATTCTGCTGTATTTATGGTGTTCCAGCTGTAGTCCAGCCACATGATGTCGAAACGATTCAGGAGGCTGCCTTAACCCTTGGATGCAGTGAATGGGCCTCTGGAGACCCACAATGTTTTTTTTGTTGCAAAAACTATGTTGTACAATTATTTTTTTGGAATGAGCCTCATTTTCACCGACTTTCATGTTGTTACACAAAATTCAGTGACAAATAAAAAATATTTCATTCAGGCTCGTGGGAAAATCTTCATTCTTCACTTATAACACGAAAATCCTACACGAATGCAGGCCTGGGGCTTTTGAGGGCCTGCATAAATGTTGTTGTACTACTATGTTATATCATTATTTTCTTGATTATGAGCCTCATTGTATGCTCCTATAACTTGGTTACAAATAATTCAGTGAGAAAAATGTGAAAATTTCATTCAGGTTCGTGGGAAAAGCTTCATTCTTCATTCATAACACGAATGCAGGCCAGGGCCTTAGAGACCAGGCATAAATGTTGTTGTACTACTATGTTATATCATTATTTTCTTGATTATGAGCCTCATTGTATGCTCCTATAACTTGGTTACAAATAATTCAGTGACAAAAATATGAAAATTTTCATACAGGTTCGTGGGAAAAGCTTCATTCTTCATTCATACCACTAATGCAGGCCTGGGGCATTAGAGGTGCCTCATAATTTTTTTTGTGTTATAACCATGTTATATATATATTTTTGCTTTGCATGAGCCTTCTTGTATGCTCCTATAACTTGGATATAAATAATTCGTTGGAATAAATGTAAAAATATTTCATTCAGATTCGAGGTAAAACCTTCATTCATTACACATTACACATTACCCATAACACATTAACATTACCCATAACACATTACCCACAACAAATTACACATAACACATAATCATAATAAGTAAATAAAATGCCCGGGCCTCCCAGGACTGCATTGATGTTGGATTTTTGACAATGTTGTGGACATATACATTCTAAATAAAAGGATCAGTGAATCATATTTTTCGAGCAAATACTCCTCCATGAGCCTCAACTTTTCAGAGAAAAAAAAAGTTGAAAAACCAAGAACTAAAAAAATAATTTCCCCCAAAAAAGAAAAAAGATTCATTAGTTGTATGGGATTCTTCCAAATAATAGGATCAATGATTCACATTTTCTGAGCAAATACAGATCCAGAAGCATCGACTTGGATTGAAAAAGGATATGAAAGAAAGAACAAATCATTAAAAAAACAAAAAAAAAACGTACAGATACATTCAAAGTACACCGCCCCCATGCCAAATAATTAAATATCCTACAGCGCGGCATTGCCGAGGCGCCTCTGGCGCCCGGCAATACCGCAGTGCACCTCATAGAGGCTGCATTGGGAGGGAGAGGTGTACGCTAATTGATTGATTGATTGTATAATTAAAATCAATAAAAGATTATCACAAAATATTTTCTTAATCAATTGGCTAATAGCATAACTGAACCACAAGTGCTTCATCCGAAGATGTATCTTTTAGAAATTTCATTAAATAAGTCATTAATAAATAATTAAATAATTAATTGATTAATCAATAATTAATCAATTAATCAATAAAGAATTAATCGATTAATCAATAAATCAAAATTATCCTTGATAGCCACATCACTTGGTCACTGTCATGTCCAAATATTAGCTTCCCAGCTCAAAAGGTGCCTGAGATATTGGCCAAATGAGAAAGAAAATAAATAAGTGATTAATAATGAAAATAAATAAATAATAATCATAAAAAAATTAAATTATTAATCAATTTGGTCAGAGAACACAAACTACCACTATTTCATCAGAATCTGTAACTTTAAAAAAAAAAAAAAAATTGGCATTAATCGAATAATTAAATAATTAATCGATTAATTGATTAATTAATAAATCAAAAATAGCCTTTGCAGCCAAATCACCTGGTCATTGGCATGTCCAAATAACAGCTTCCTAACTCAAAAGGTGCCTGAGTTAATGGTCAGAAGAGAAAGGAAATTTGATTAATTAAATAAGTACTTAATTTTTTTTTTTTTTTTTTTTTTTTTTTTTTGTATACAAGATCGAGGCTCGTGAAAGAGCGAACATTAATCACACAGAAAGACAAACCGACACATAAAACATATAACATAGGGAGCGGTAGACAAGATGGGGAGAGAGGGGGAAGGACACAAACACAACATTTGAGAGCAGGGACCGAGAGACATGGAGACATCGAGAGATCTGAGAGAGGGCGAGGGCTTTGGGGGGGGGGGCGTGGGAAGGGGGCAGTGGGAGAGGGATAAAACATATGGACACTGCCAGGACTTCCAGGAAAGAAGTTGGATTTTCAAACAAGGTGGATCTGGGGTGAATTAGCGGGGGTAGAAAAGATCAAGGTTTTGGATGGGGGAAGATAAGAGATGGTGGTGAACAGCTGTTTTAAAGACCTGGAGGGAGGAGTGGGATTGAAGGGAGTGAGGTAGTTTGTTCCAGAGGCGGGAGAAAAGAGGAATGAAAGAGTGAAGGTGAGCGGAGAGCCGAGATTTCGGCAGTTTAACCATCAGAGGGTTGCTGGCAGATCTTGTGCGACCTGTAGGAATATTTGGGGGACAGAGCACAGAGAGAGCTGGGGGTGCAAGGCCGGAGAGGAGTCGGTAGAAGACAGAAAGACCACCTACCTGCCTGCGGTGAGTGAGTGAAAGGCCCTCAGAGATAGCTTCATCGCGGGAGATTCCAATAATTCTGAAAGCTTTGGTTTCAACAGCGTGAAGCCGAGCTAGGTGTGAGGCAGGAGCACCGGCCCATAGGGGAGAACAGTATTCCATTGAGCTGCGGATGAAAGCCTTGTATGTGGTGAGGAGCTCAGGTGTGCCGAGGAAGGACTTCGCACGACGGAGGATGCCCAGTCGGCGACTGGCTTTGGAGGCCAGCTTGGAAATGTGGTTTTCCCAAGAAAGATCATGGCAGATAGTGAGACCCAAAATCTTGAGCGACAGAACTTCTTGGAGAGGATTGTTGAGAAAGTAGATGGGAGGGTTGTCCAGTCGATCTTTTCGGAGAGACATAGTAAGAGTGTGAGATTTGTCAGGATTGAAAGACATGTTCCACTTGTTTGACCAGTCTGTGATTTTGTCCAGGTCTTCAGAGAGTGAGGAGGCAGCAGACTGCCGATCTGAGGGAAGAGGAATGGAGCGGCAGAGAGTGGAGTCATCAGCAAAGAGATAGAGAGGATTTTCGAGAGAGTCAGAGAGATCATTGATGAAGACCAGAAAAAGCACGGGGCCCAGAACACTGCCTTGGGGAACACTGCCCAACACCAGGGAATTAATCGCTAATAATTAAATAACTCCTCAATTTATTGATTATTCAAAAAACAAAAAATACCGTTTTTGAGAAAGGACTTTCTCACTACTGCGCCGAAATTTCAGCTTCCTAGCTCAAAGGATGGCTGAGATATCGTCCGGACAAACAAACAAGAAAACAAGAAAACAAACAAGAAAGAAAACAAGAAAACAAACAAACAAACAAACAACCAGAGTGAAAACTGAGTACTCTCTTTCAGCGTGCGTCACTGCCGAGCCCCCTTCGGTGCCCGGCAATGACGATTTGCAATGCCTGGAGATGGCATAGGAAAGGAGTGGTGCACAACAACCAGAGTGAAAACTGAGTACTCCCCTTTCAGCGTGCGTCATTGCCGAGCCCCCTTTGGTGTCCGGCAATGACGATATGCAGCGCCTGGAGGTGGCCGAGGAAAGGAGTGGTGTACAACTATTAATCAATTCGGTCACAGAACACAAACCACCACCATTTCATCAGAATCTGTAACTGTTTTTTTTGTTTTTTTAGTAATTAATCGAATAATTAAATAATTAATCGATTAATTGATTACTTGCTTAATCAATAAATCAAAAATATCCTTGATAGCCACATCGCTTGGTCACTCATGTCCAAATATTAGCTTCCGAGCTCAAAAGATGCCTGAGCTATTGGCCAAATGAGAAAGAAATTAAATAAATGATTAATAATGAAAATAAATAAATAATCATAAAAAAATTAAATTATGACCAATTCCGTCAGAGAACACATAAACCACCACCATTTCATCAGAATCTGTAACTAAAATAAAAAAAAATAAAAAAATCGTCATTAATCGAATAATTAAATAATTAATCGATTAATTGATTAATTAATAAATCAAAAATATCCTTGATCGCCACATCACTTGGTCACTGTCATGTCCAAATATTAGCTTCCCAGCTCGAAAGGTACCTGAGATATTGGCCAAATGAGAAAGAAAATAAATAAAGGATTAATAATGAAAATAAATAAATAATAAACATTTAAAAATTCAATTATTAATCAATTCGGTCACAGAACACATAAACCACCACCATTTCATCAGAATCTGTAACTGAATTTTTTTTTTTTTTTTTAGTAATTAATCGAATAATTAAATAATTAATCGATTAATTGATTAATTGATTAATCAATAAATCAAAAATATCCTTGATAGCCACATCACTTGGTCACTGTCATGTCCAAATATTAGCTTCCGAGCTCAAAAGGTGCCTGAGATATTGGCCAAATGAGAAAGAAAATAAATAAATGATTAGTAATGAAAATAAATAAATAATAATCAGAAAAAAATTAAATTATTAATCAATTCGGTCAGAGAACACATAAACCACCATCATTTCATCAGAATCTGTAACTTAAAAAAAAAAAAAAAAAATTGTCATTCATCGAATAATTAAATAATTAATCGATTAATTGATTAATTAATAAATCAAAAATAGCCTTTGCAGCCAAATCACTTGGTCATTGGCATGTCCATTTTTCAGCTTCCTAACTCAAAAGGTGCCTGAGTTAATGGTACGAAGAGAAAGGAAATTTAATTAATTAAATAAGTACTTAATTAATCGCTAATAATTAAATAACTCCTCAATTAATTGATTAATCACAAAACAAAAAATACCATTTTTGACAAAGGACTTGCTCACTACTGTGCCGAAATTTCAGCTTCCTAGCTCAAAGGATGGCTGAGATATCGCCCGGACAAACAAACAAGAAAGCAAGAAAACAAGAAAACCAAGTACACATACATTCAAAGTACACCGCCCCTATGCCACAAATTAAATATCCTACAGCGCGGCATTGCCGGGGCGCCTCCGGCGCCCGGCAATACCGCAGTGCAGCTCATTGAGGCTGCATTGGGAGGGAGAGGTGTACACTAATTGATTGATTAATTGTATAATTAAAATCAATAAAAGATTATCACAAAATATTTTCATAATCAATTAGCTAATCGCATAACTAAACCACTAGTGCTTCATCCGAAGATGTATCTTTTAGAAATTTAATTAAATAAGTCATTTATAAAAAATTAAATAATTAATTGATTACTCAATAAATAATTAATCGATTAATCAATAAATAATTAATAGATGAAATGATTAATCAATAAATCAAAAATATCCTTGATAGCCACATCACTTGGTCACTCATGTCCAAATATTAGCTTCCCAGCTCAAAAGGTGCCTGAGATTTTGGCCAAATGAGAAAGAAAATAAATAAATGATTAATAATGAAAATAAAGAAATAATAATAATAAAAAAATTAAATTATTAATCAATTTGGTCAGAGAACACATAAACTACCACTATTTCATCAGAATCTGTAACTTAAAAAAAAATAATTTTTTTTGTCATTAATCGAATAATTAAATAATTAATCGATTAATTGATTAATTAATTAATCAAAAATATCCTTTGCAGCCAAATCACCTGGTCATTGGCATGTCCAAATATCAGCTTCCTAACTCAAAAGGTGCCTGAGTTAATGGTCAGAAGAGAAAGGAAATTTGATTAATTAAATAAGTACTTAATTAAAAAAAAAAAAAAACCACCTTTAGAGGCCATTTTTCCCCGCAAGCGGGGGTTGGCCTTTTTCGGGAACCGTGGTTGTTGTTTTTCGGTCCCCTTTTTGAAGCAATGTTTTACGGCCGGATGCCCTTCCTGACGCCAACCCTTTTTGCCGCCTTTAACGACAAACAGGGAATTACCAGTGAACTGGTCCTCAATTAGCCGACCTCGGAAGGATGACAGGCTGAGTCAACCCCCCTGGCATTAATTCAGCGATCGACCAGGATTCGAACCCAGGATCCTAAGCTGACACCCTAGCCGTTAGCCCAACACCAGGGTTTAATACTTAATACAATACTTAATTAATCGCTAATAATTAAATAACTCCTCAATTTATTGATTAATCCAAAAAAATAAATACTGTTTTTGACAAAAGACTTGCTCACTATTGTGCCGAAATTTCAGCTTCCTAGCTCAAAGGATGGCTGAGATATCGCCCGGACAAACAAACAAGAAAACAAGAAAACAAACAAGAAAACAAACAAACAAACAACCAGAGTGAAAACTGAGTACTCTCTTTCAGCGCGCGTCACAGCCGAGACGCCTTCGGTGCCCAGCAATGACGATTTGCAATGCCTGGAGATGGCATAGGAAAGGAGCGGTGTACAAAAACAACCAGAGTGAAAACTGAGTACTCCCTTTCAGCGTGCGTCACTGCCGAGCCCCCTTCGGTGCCCAGCAATGACGATTTGCAATGCCTGGAGATGGCATAGGAAAGGTGCGGTGTACAACAAACAAGAAAACAAACAACCAGAGTGAAAACTGAGTACTCTTTCAGCGTGCGTCACTGCCGAGCCCCCTTCGGTGCCCGGCAATGACGATTTGCAATGCCTGGAGATGGCATAGGAAAGGAGCGGTGTACAACAAACAAACAAACAAACAAACAAACAACCAGAGTGAAAACTGAGTACTCCCTTTCAGCGTGCGTCACTGCCGAGCCCCCTTCGGTGCCCAGCAATGACGATTTGCAATGCCTGGAGATGGCATAGGAAAGGTGCGGTGTACAAAAAAAAAAACTTTACACGAATACATCCGTTGGGCCTCCGAGGCCCAATGGCTGCATAGGTGTAGGATTTTTGACAGTTGTGGACATACACATTCTAAATAAAAGGATCAGTGAATCATATTTTTTGGAGCAAATACTCCTCCATGAGTCTCAACTTTTTAGAGAAAAAAAAGTTGAAAAACCAAGAACAAAAAAATTATTTTGCAAAAAAAAGAAAAAAAGAAGCTTCATTACTTGTATGGGATTCATCCAAATAATAGGATCAATGATTCACATTTTCTGAGCAAATACACATCCATGAGCTTCGACTTGGATTGAAAAAGGATATGAAAGAAAAAAAATCTGTAAAAAAAAAAAACATTACAGGAATGCATGCGTTGGGCCTCCGAGGCCCAATGGCTGCGTTTATGAAGGATTTTTGACGCCTGCATCTAAGAATTAACATCGTCGGGTCTTGGGGTTGAGGCCCTGTCGTGACGTTAAATAACACCCGGTGAGTTGACTCAGCCTGCCATCCTGAGGTCGGAAAAACCAGCTCACTGGGAACAGGGGGCACTGCATCATCAGCACAGCTACTCGGCCCACCACATCGTATTCAAATATGCCTGCTGAGTGTCCCTTTGGTTCGGCATTCCTACACCAGGTGAGCAAAAAGCCGTAAACTCGTCCCTCACGTTTCCCGCGAATGAACGAAACATCCCTCGGTCTCTTGGTGAAGAGTCGGCGAGTTATCGCCGTCATCCTGGACTATTTTAATTCCATACCCCCTTCAGTGGAACGTCAAGCCTGACCAACCAGTTCGTGAAAGACTTAGCCAGCACTCCTCGCTGCAGGTTGAGTATTTACGACAACGTGACCTGCTGTGGGTATGTTTTACTATTATGTCGGGCGTGATCCGCGATGTCGGTTCGTTGTGGGGAATCCTGCTCACCGCCGTGGAGCGAGTTCGTGTACAGTGACTAATGAACGTTCCCAGACATCTCACCTGCACACCTTCTCTCGTGTTGCTGCTGCTTCGTGTTACCTCCATGTTTGGGAGTTCCATGTCCCACTGATCCCTGGTCTCGTTCTCCCCCTGAAAAACAAGGAAAAAACGAAGTTAAAATTTGTTTCAAAATCCATGCGGTGTTGGCTCATGACGTCATCCAATCTTAACCTTCGTTACTTCGCAAGATGAACAAGAAAAAGAGCAGAGATTGCAAACCCTCGCCAGGATGTATTTTCAGTCGTTTTTAATGCTTTTGTGTTAAAACAAATATGGCGGCCGAACCACGTGACCGATGACGTCATCATTTTTTCTAAACTAATTTATTCCGAGACTATGCTCAAGAAATTTCATCTTGATCGGATGAAGTTTTGTACTTGTCGGTTTATGACGTCATAATGGAGGCACCTATGACATCATCATTAACATATTTTATTCCCCATGGAGAGTTATTTACAATGAGACATGTCTTAAATTTTTTCTATTCAGCCCTTTCGGAGATAGAGGTGAAGTTTTTTGGTTTTTCCACGATGGCGGCCGAACCACGTGACCGATGACGTCATAATTATCATTAAAAACTTATATGGGTGGAGTTGCACCTATGGTGAAAAGTTCCTGTCAATCGGACCAACGGTTGCAGAGAAAATCATATTTATTCTGTGCGGAGAAACAGACAGACAAATGAAAAATCACTCATAGAGCGACACTTGGCAAAAGAGAACAAAGCAGAATGGCACTCAGTAGTGCATCCTTTTGGCCTCACAAATAGTTGGTGGTTGAATTCAATTCGCCGATATCTAAATCCTCTTCAAATTTCAAGTCAATTGGATGAAAATTGAGGATTTTAGAAATTCAAAAAAAAGTGGTTGACCTTTGGCCTACATTGACCTTTTGGCCTACAATGATCTAAAAAAATAGTTGGTGGTTGAATTCAGTTTACCGATATGTATGTCCTATTCAAATTTCAAGTCAATCGGATGAAAATTGAGGATTTTAGAAATTTGAAAATAGTGGTTGACCTTTGGCCTATGTTGACCTTTTGGCCTACAATGATCTAAAAAATAGTTGGTGGTTGAATTCAGTTAGCCGTTATGTATATCCTATTCAAATTTCCAGTCAATCGGATGAAAATTGAGGATTTTAGAAAGTTGAAAAAAGTGGTTGACCTTTGGCCTATGTTGACCTTTTGGCCTAAGCTGATCTCAAAAAATAGTTGGTGGTTGAATTCAGTTAGCCGTTATGTATGTCCTATTCAAATTTCAAGTCAATCGGATGAAAATTGAGGATTTTAGAAATTTGAAAATAGTGGTTGACCTTTGGCCTATGTTGACCTTTTGGCCTACAATGATCTAAAAAATAGTTGGTGGTTGAATTCAGTTAGCCGTTATGTATATCCTATTCAAATTTCCAGTCAATCGGATGAAAATTGAGGATTTTAGAAAGTTGAAAAAAGTGGTTGACCTTTGGCCTATGTTGACCTTTTGGCCTAAGCTGATCTCAAAAAATAGTTGGTGGTTGAATTCAGTTAGCCGTTATGTATGTCCTATTCAAATTTCAAGTCAATCGGATGAAAATTGAGGATTTTAGAAATTTGAAATTGTTGTTGACATTTGGCCTATGTTGACCTTTTGACCCCAAACATATATAGGATTTTGTTGGACCACGAACTCTACCATTTGATGAAGTTTCGTGAAGATCGGTTTAAAATTGTGACCTGTCGACAAGTATAAGTGAGCAGACAAACACACACACACACGAGTGATCAACATACTTAATTTTTTTTGCCAAGTGACAGATAGAAAGACAGACAGACAGACAGACAAACGGACTCAAATGCAATACCCTCTCCTCTGGCGAGGGTAATTAAGCAACCTGGTTGGGTAGAGTGCGAGTGTTCATGACGGCGGTGACCCCGTGCACCACCAACGCCATCGGGAGCCACCCGTGCAGGGTCTTTCCACAAATGGCCATCAATTGATTAAAGCGATGCGAGCGCGTGCCGGGCGATTACCGCTGCTGCTGCAACCTAAAGGGGGCGTGGCTTGGAGCAGGGGCGGGGCTTGGCACAGAGGGCGGGGAAAGGCGAGTCTGGCGGCAACTGCGGCAACGCGAGGAAAAGAGAGCAGGAGCGCGCCTCAGAGTCAGAGCGCGTGCTGGACATGGAGGCGGAGGAGGAAGGAGCGGGTAAAGGTGAAGCGTGGCTGCGCGCCGAACTCGAACGTGTCGCCAGGGCGCTGAGCGACGCCAGTCGGGACAAGGTGCAGGCTGCGGAGTACGGACTCGTCGTGCTGGAGGAGCAGCAGGCGCTGCAGCAGCGCTACGAGGATCTGGAGCGAGCTGGGGACGCGGTGCGCAGGGAGAACGACGCGCTCAAGGAGGTAGGTGGTGTATGCGGGGCGGGTATGGACCGCGCTATGACTGCGAGCCTATGACGTCATCAGATAGGAGCGGTCTCTGTGTCGGGCACGTCAGACGATTACGGTCTAGTGCTCCCTCCGGGCGTTGCTCCATCGGGCGCTCCGTGCTGTGTGACGGGGCGGGGGCGCCGTGGAACAACCGATGCGGCAAAAGCCACGTGGGCGGGATGTCTGCCGAAGTGAGGACGTGCTGTTGGTTTTGAGGGATCCGCAGTCCCGATGACGCGCGAAGTCCTTTTATTAATAGGAAAACTGGGCCGACGGTGGGAATAAAAAAACGATCCACGCGATGTGGGAGGAAGAAGAGGGAGCGACGTTCCAGGGCCGCTGATCTGCATGGAAGGTGGTTTTGTTGTGGTGAATGGATGTTGGACGTGGTCATGCCGAGAGACGTAACGGTCTCCAGAGTGACGTCAAAGTGCTAAGGTGCGCGGAACCCCACCCTCTGGCGAGCGCGCCTCAAGCCTCACTGTTCGACCGGCAGGACGACTCCGTAAATAAAAGTCTTATCTTTGTCAAACTCCATCTTGTAATCCGAACTCCAACCACGAACATGTCTGCAACATGACGTAGTTTGTGTCTTAAAAAAAAAAAAGAACGAAAAAAATTACAATGGGGGGAGGGGGGGTGTGAGGAGGTAGATACCAATCACAGGCGATTCTGACACGAAAGAAGTGTTTACAGAGTGTTCATTCAGCCGGCACAGCGGGGTCGGGAGACGGGCGTTTATTTAGCCGGCAGCAACGGCGTGCTTATTTAGCCGGTCCCAGTGCTTCTTACCTCGCGCTGTTTTACCGGTAAGGTGGTTTTGTTAGTTAATCCAGAGGTATTCCACGAGCAGACTTGAATGGTAGGATTTGAATTAAAGTATAAAGACATGGTTTGAAGTATGGTTGGGATTTGGGGTTCGTGCTATACCGGCAAAACAACTGTGATATAACATTGGTGTTGGTTTGTCGGTACAGTAACCACTAGTCATTTCAGTCTCCATTAACTCATGGAATAGCATATTGTTGTCGGTTAAGGTGTCTGGCTTGAGATCTTGGGGTCCTGAGTTCGAGCTCCTGTCCACCCATTAAATTAACACCAGGTGGGTTAACGCAGCCTGTCATCCTTCCCTGGTCAGCAAAATGAGTACCAGATGACTGGTAATGAGGGGAATTGCATCAGCGGCAAAGCCACACCCCCAGATAAATGATGCAACCAGCAGCCACAAGGCCCACAAGGTGCATCGAACCGCCCCAACTCATGAAATGACCATCAGTATCCATGCTTAACTTGAGTGAGTAGTACTGGTTGGTAAGCTGTATTTTCCCACTTGGAATTCTTGATCGTGTTCCTCGTGCACATAACAATCTTCCATGTGATGTTCGGCTCCTTTCAATGAATGTTTTGAATGAATGAAACGCTTTTGAATGAATGAAATGCTTTTGAATGAATGAAACACTTTTGAATGAATGAAACACTTTTGAATGAATGAAACACTTTTGAATGAATGAAACACTTTTGAATGAATGAAACACTTTTGAATGAATGAAACACTTTTGAATGAATGAAACACTTTTGAATGAATGAAACACTTTTGAATGAATGAAACACTTTTGAATGAATGAAACACTTTTGAATGAATGAAACGTTTGAATGAATGAATGAATGAAACGCTTTTGAATGAAAATTTTTTAATGAATGAAACTTTTAAATGAATGAACCACTTTTGAATGAATGAATGAAACACTTTTGAATGAATGAATGAAACACTTTTGAATGAATGAAACACTTTTGAATGAATGAAACACTTTTGAATGAATGAAACACTTTTGAATGAATGAAACACTTTTGAATGAATGAAACACTTTTGAATGAATGAAACACTTTTGAATGAATGAAACACTTTTGAATGAATGAAACACTTTTGAATGAATGAATGAAACACTTTTGAATGAATGAATGAAACACTTTTGAATGAATGAATGAAACACTTTTGAATGAATGAAACACTTTTGAATGAATGAATGAAACACTTTTGAATGAATGAATGAAACACTTTTGAATGAATGAATGAAACACTTTTGAATGAATGAAACACTTTTGAATGAATGAATGAAACACTTTTGAATGAATGAAACACTTTTGAATGAATGAATGAAACACTTTTGAATGAATGAATGAAACACTTTTGAATGAATGAATGAAACACTTTTGAATGAATGAATGAAACACTTTTGAATGAATGAATGAAACACTTTTGAATGAATGAATGAAACACTTTTGAATGAATGAAACACTTTTGAATGAATGAAACACTTTTGAATGAATGAATGAAACACTTTTGAATGAATGAATGAAATGAAACTTTTTCGAGAAGGTCCTTGAAATATGAACCTGTTGTAAAAATATGAAAAACTGCTGAGCACGGTGAGCGCAGGTAGAGGTGTTTGGAGGCGTTTCCACCTGTCCCTCGAGTCGTGTATTTATCCTCGATGAGGGTTTTGCTTGCACGCGCCAGCTTTGCGAGGTGACCATCTGGATCGCAGCGTCGCCGTCTGGGTTTCCATGCTTGTGCTTGGTCACAAATCCAAATGAACTCCATGGTTTCTGAAGACCTACTCCAATTTTAATTTATCTCGAAGATTGGAAGATACCTGTAAAAACGGAATTCTTGCTCCGAACCTACGATATTAGATGAGGGCCGTAGTTAAACCAGAACGGTACGCAAGTAGGAAGGGAAGGATTATGAGGTAGGAGAGAGATGGTCATGGCGGTCAGGTTTGGGAAGAGCAAGGGGAGGGAATGGGAATGGCATATGTGGAGCTGCAGCTGGGGAAGGGTTAATGAGGGGGTCGAACATTGCACTCACATTACGTACGTAATAAATCAATGGCCATTAATTACTTTGAAAAGTGAAACTCCCTCGACCACGAACGCCCCTTGGAAGGTTTATCTTGTCGCTCTTCCCCAAAAAGCCAACGGTGTTCGTTTAACGCCGATTGGTCGGAACCTTGCTCGGCACCCACTGTCGATGTGGAATTGCACGTATCGGTCGATAGGTCCGTGCAGGTAGTGCTCCTGAAACAGCTGGCCCTACCCCATTCCCGGGCTGGGAATTTGGCGTCCTCCCGATGGTTTTTATTTTTCCGAACGATGTCTACACGTAAGTTCCTGACTCCAAAATGGTGGTCTGCGTTTCTAAAATGTACCTGTGCCCTGCCCGTGACCCGCAGCGACTCTTTCATAGTGGCGAGTGAGGCCGAGCAGACGTCGGGCTAATGGAGGTGGCGATGTGTTGGCGAATGTGCAGTCTCGGCAGCTTGCCCTGGGAGGCCTTTTCACTGCTCGCTCAGACGTGACGTGCCAGTGAGTGCTTGAACGTAGTAGAGGGACAAGTGTGGAGCGCACGATGTACTTCCTGCAAAAGGGCTAGCCTTGCGTTCTTCCCCTGGTAGTGACGATGGCAGCATCACGTGTTTATACATGTTTACCTCCCTCATTACTGCCGCCACCCAAGGTGGACATAGCTTGTGTTTTAACCCTGGTGTCTGTCTGTCTGTGAGCAGGATGTCTCAAAAAACAAGGATGGATTTGGACGGAATTTGGTGCACAGGTTCGGTGTGTACCAAGGGTGAATTGATTCCTTTTTGGTGAAGATCTGGATCCGGATCCAGCTAGGAGAATTTTTTAAAGTCATTCTTCACCTTTGAGTGATATGGCCAACCAGGTGGAGGTATGCTCTCTAATGAGTGCCGTTCTAGTTTCCAAATGAGATGGAGGGTTAGGTATTGAGGTCAGCACAACAAACATGAAACACCTAGTCAAGCATAGGTCCATTTCCGGTTACTAAGGATCGGACAGAAGCAGTCCAAACTGACTTTATTGGGAATATCACCCCCTAACCTTGTCCATCTTGTCCACCTCCTGCAATCCCCCCTCACCCTCATCCTTACCAACATACCTGGCTGACGGCTGTCCATGTCCGTTTATTCTCCCCTTTGGTCCTGCTGTGGGCATCTCCACCTCCTCTTTCTGTGTTGCTTTTGTTATATTGTGTCGTGATCCGTTCTGTGTTCTCGTGTTGCCACCAGCCTTGACCATCTATCTATAATTCCAGTAATCTCTGTCTGTACGTTTGTACGTTTGTACGTTTGTCTGTGACCGCTGTTTCTCGACAACCACGGGTCCGATATACTTTTAACTTGCCAGGTATATTGCTGGGGACCCGAGGATGTGCCTTTTCAAGGTTTCATATTAATCGGACAATTACTTACCGAGCTATGTCCAAAAAACGATTCAACCAATCAGAGAGCAGCGAACGATCGCGTGTGCCGAACGTGGCGGACACACTCTGCCTCGGATGGCACATTTGAGAGCGTATTCATTTATTTCACGTTTGCAAACTATGTTGGCGCTATGTTGGCGTTAAACTATGTTTTAAAACTAATAAAAACCATTTCATGTAAATAGAGGGGGGGGGATTGTCACTGTACTCGCACGAGCAGATGGCGGAAGTGCCTGACCGCCAAGTGAAGTCCGAGCAACCCGCGGTCGAAGGTACTGTAACGGCGTTCGGGCGGGCGAAGCTGCCGGCTAAAGAACGCCAACGGTTGCCAAGCTCCGTTTTAAAACTAATTAAAACCCCGGGGGGATTGTCACTGTACTCGCAAGCCGTTCGCCGTTCGCTTTGGCGTTGCGAATGGACCAAAACATTTCATGGACCAAACCATTTCATGTAACGCGTTCGCCGTTCGCTTTGGCGTTGCGAATGGACCAAAACATTTCATGTACCAAACCATTTCATGTAAATAGAGGGGGGGATATAATTTTAGATATAGATATAGTACGGGCATGCCCTAGTGTATACAAATCCCACCCCGGCTTCCAATCCCTCACATATACCAGGGCTCACGAGGCGCAAATCCTACCCGGCTTCCAATCCCTCACACATACCAGGGTTCACGAGGCGCAAATCCTACCCCGGCTTCCAATCCCTCACACATACCAGGGCTCACGAGGCACAAAACCCACCCCGGCTTCCAATCCCTCACACATACCAGGGCTCACGAGGCGCAAATCCCACCCCGGCTTCCAATCCCTCACACATACCAGGGCTCACGAGGCGCAAATCCCACCCCGGGTTCCAATCCCTCACATATACCAGCGCTCACGAGGCGCAAATCCTACCCCGGCTTCCAATCCCTCACACATACCAGGGCTCACGAGGCGCAAATCCTACCCCGGCTTCCAATCCCTCACACATACCAGGGCTCACGAGGCGCAAATCCTACCCCGGCTTCCAATCCCTCACACATACCAGGGCTCACGAGGCGCAAATCCTACCCCGGCTTCCAATCCCTCACATATACCAGCGCTCACGAGGCGCAAATCCTACCCCGGCTTCCAATCCCTCACACATACCAGGGCTCACGAGGCACAAAACCCACCCCGGCTTCCAATCCCTCACACATACCAGGGCTCACGAGGCACAAAATCCACCCCGGGTTCCAATCCCTCACACATACCAGGGCTCACGAGGCGCAAATCCTACCCCGGCTTCCAATCCCTCACACATACCAGGGCTCACGAGGCGCAAATCCTACCCCGGCTTCCAAACCCTCACACATACCAGGGCTCACGAGGTGCAAATCCTACCCCGGCTTCCAATCCCTCACACATACCAGGGCTCACGAGGCGCAAATCCTACCCCGGCTTCCAATCCCTCACACATACCAGGGCTCACGAGGCACAAAACCCACCCCGGGTTCCAATCCCTCACACATACCAGGGCTCACGAGGCGCAATCCCCACCTCAATTGTGTTTTATTGATTAACCATCAAGTGGATTCATCTTCAGGCAACACAGTGCTACACACATTTATTACTTGCAAAATCGAAGATTTTTTACGTATGTTGGTCGGTTGTGTTTGTGGTTCTGTTTGTCTGTCTGTTTGTCACCGGCCTACAGGTCACAATTTTCAACCGATCTTCACGAAACTTCACCAAATGGTAGAGTTGGTCAAAAGCAAGAAGCCTATTGTTTTTGGGGTCAGTAGGTCAAAAGGTCAACATAGGCCAAAGGTCACCAACTTTGCTAAATTTCTAAAATCCTCAATTTTCATCTGACTTGAAATTTGAAGGACTTGCATATCTGGTCACTGAATTCAACCACAAATTATATTTTAGGTAAACACAGGCCAAAAGGTCAACATAGGCCAAATTTCTGAAATCACCAATTTTCATTTGATTGACTTGAACTTCTAAGAGGATTTATATATATGGTCACTGAATTCAACCACCATCTCTTTTTGAGGTCAACGTTGGCCAAAAGGTCAACATAGGCCAAATTTTTAATATCCTCAATTTTCATCTGATTGACTTGAAAATTGAACAGCATTTGCACATCGAGTCACTAAATAGGGAAACTATTTTTGAGGTCAAAAGGTCAAAGGTCAACTCAAGGTCAACCTTCCAAAATCATCATTTTTCATCTGAAAAATCGTCACTTTTCATCCTGTTGACCCGAGCTTTGATCAAGATTGTAAATTTTAATCTTCATGAAATGGACAATTTGCAATTTGCTGTATCAATGGAAAACTTTTTTTTGGGGAGGGGGGGGGGGGGTCGGATTTTGCAAGTATCGTGCTCCGCATGACGTCTTCTTGTTTATTTATTCACATTTGCCGCAGGTTCTACAAGCATTGCATCGAGCACGTAGACCGAGGGGTATACGTTAATGTACTTGAGCTTGGGGTCGCTATGTTATGATATCAGCAATTTTCATGTTTCACTAAACGCACGTGTTTGATGTTCTCGTCTGAACCGACGACTAGCGATGTGCGGGTGCACCGATCCAAATCCCAAATACCGTGTATTTGTCCATCTTCTACTCTACGAATGATTCACGTTTGTGATTTGACTTGTGATTCATGTTTGAAGTACATTTATGTCTACTAATGTTGTCTGTGTGTGTCTAACCCTTTGTTATTAGTTTGGTTCGAACCTACTTCGAGTTCATTTGTTGTTTAAATTCTAAAGCATTTCCCTTGTTCTTGTGATGACACTCGTCGGAGACAGATTGGAAAAACGTATAAAATGTGCGTCACACAGCTTGAGGGCAAACTTGTACTTTAACACAATATAATTGTTTATAATTTGGAAGAAAAAAGCCTGGTGATGGCTTAGCGGTTAGGGTGCAGGCTTGGGATCCTAGGATCCTGAGTTCGAATTCCGGTCGATCGCTGAATAAACGCCAGGGGGGTTGACTTAGCCTGTCATCCTTCCGAGGTCGTCAAATTGAGTACCAGCTTGCTGGGATGAATGATCACGGTGTGTACCCCGATTTAGAATAGGTACACCGTATCCCTGCGCATCGTAAGAGTCGACTAAGGGTTGGCATCAGGAAGGGCATCCGGCCGTAAAAAAAAAACTGCCTCAAAAAGGGAACCATGAGGTCATGGGGCCCACAAGGCTGACCCCTGCTACAGCGGGGGAAACTTGGCCTTAAAACGATCATTCATTCATTCATAATTTGGAAGAAAATATATAAATACTTGTATCTTTACCTCCGCCAAAGGTCAACGGAGGTTTTGTCTTCACCTCTGTCTGTCTGCGTCCCCTCCCACCCCCACCCGTCCTCTTCTATGGGGAGCGGGTGCTTCTTGTTATTCACATTCATCAAAATTCTGGCCAATTTAAAAATATTTTAAGTTTGAGTTCAGTAGGGGCTTGGAATAATAAATAATATTGTATGTCCAATGTCCATACTCTTTCCAGAGCTCTAGTAAGTTCACAAGTCCAGAGAGTTTTCCAAGCTATAATGATGGATGCGTCATGGCTCATTCGTGTATACTCGACTGAAAGTGGTTGGAATTGGTAATTTATTCAAGGTGTCAGAGATGACGTGCCTCCTCTTCGCGAAATACCTGGTGGGATCCTTAATGTCCACCTCCTAATGCTAGCAGACGGGACACCCGGGTTAACGTCCATCCGAGGGCTGGCACACACGTTGATCAATCGCCCTGCATGTGAAACACCAGGATGGTAGGGATGATGGATGGTAGCTGGATGATGCCCAACACCAGGATGATGCCCATACCTGGTCCGTAGCTGGATCAGAATTTAAACCCAGGTTAGACAGCTCGGAGGTCAGTGTGCATCTCTGCGGCAGGTATGGGCAACCTTTTCCGAGTCACGGGCCATACTACCTGCGGGCTGCAATCACGGGTGACCCCCCACCCAACAAAATAGTTATGTACATGAGTAAGTGTGTGTATGTACAAAATATGTTATGTACAAATAAGTTGTGTACAAAATAGTGCATGTGCAGGTGTGGTAGGTACAATGGGCAAGACTCACAGTTCAAGAAGCACCAATGATATTTTACTCAACTTCAGCACACCAGCAAATTAATTTATGCAGGAAAAGCTGGAAAATTTGAACCAATTGCAACGGAAAATGCAAACTTGAATTCGGTGCTTCAGAAAGAGGATGTAAAATTGAGACGACGTCATTGTCAGGAATGCTGACTTGTATGCGAGTCCAAACAGAGACTTCCAAGCTCATGAAGTCCATTGCTAATTGGGTTTAGTGAGATGCCCGAGTTTGGATTCCTTTCACGAGGTGTTCAAGATTTGGAGAGAGATGTCTTGAGTCGCGACTCTCGGGCAACTTCCAGATGGTCATTCACACCGAGGGAGAGAGACTGAGGGAATCGCAAGGCAGAAATACCGTGCAGTGTCCAGTGGGACACCACAGGATGATTAAGGTCTGGTCCCGGGACCTCTGGCAGGGAACTCACGTCTGGGTCCCGTAGCTCTGAGATCGGCAGGAGCGGAGAGGGCAAGGCTGTGGTGCGGGGAGGGCATCGATCTGGCTGTGGTATGAGCCAGCGAAGCAAACGCTCTTTCCAACAATCTTATTCGGCTTTTCCTTTGGCTTTCACACTCACTCCGCCATTTTACCCCTAGGCTCCGGGTGTCATCAGTGATGCCCTCCCCTCTCACTCACCTGGTCCGTGGCATAGTCTATGGGCGGGAGACGTCCTCCAACACAAGTGACAAATTTCTGATTCGAAATCGGTTTTGGTTCAAATTTGATGGGTAAAACCACCTTTAGAGGCCATTTTTCCCCGCAAGCAGGGGTTGGCCTTTTTCGGGAACCGTGGTTGTTGTTGTTTTTTGGTCCCCTTTTTGAAGCAATGTTTTACGGCCGGATGCCCTTCCTGACGCCAACCCTTTTTGCCGCCTTTAACGACAAGCAGGGAATTACCAGTGAACTGGTACTCAATTTGATGGGTCTCGTCACAAAAACTAGACGTGCTGGAGGAAAACCCGAAACGGATTTGGAATCGGCGTCAAAAGAGCTCCAGTATCTGTTATCGTGCTAAACTGGTCTAGAAGAATGTGTTTACATCGGTGTGAAACGGTGCGGAAAAAAAAAAGTTCGATTTTGTCGACCAGTGTTATTAATCCTCGAAGAGCCATTTCCACAACAATCTTGTCAGTGCCGTTCTTCATGTTCTTGAATAGCATCTGCTGCCCAAGTAACTTCTTTTTTTTCAATTTCTGTACCTCGTCTTTCTGTGCTTGCCCCAAAAATTTGTTGTAGGTGGCCAGTTTTGAGTCGTAATGTCTCTTGAGATTGTATTCCTTGAAGCACACAACTCTCTCGGAGCATATCAAACGGAGAGAAGAACCTTTCTGTTTGATGCTTCCATCCAATTTTCTTGGAACACTCGTCCCTAATCACGTATCTTCCTAATCTTACTCCATGTCGCCATGATCAGATGCAGCTTCATACCGATAGCAGGCTAATGTTTTGACTGAACGGGTGATGCCGCTCGACTAACAGCATGAGGCGATGGCGAGACACACTGCGCATGCGATTCGGTATGATCACCACGTGGTGAGAGTGCGGCATGGGCTGCATTGAATATAATTTTTATTTATTTATCCGTGGGCCACATGAAATCATGTCGTGGGACAGGGCCGTGGGTTGTCCATGCCTACTTTAGGGTATCGTACCAGCCCATGGACAGGTGCAAAGGAGGGAAGGAGACTGTAAATGGGAAATAGTAAATGGAGTTTTCATAATTTCCACCATTTTTACCCTCGCCAGAGGAGAGGGTATTGCATTTGAGTCCGTTTGTCTGTCCGTCCGTCTGTCCGTCCGTCTGTCTGTTTGTCCGCACAGAATAAATTTGATTTTTCTCTGCAACTGTTGGTCCGATTGACAGGAAATTTTCACCATAGGTGCAACTCCACCTGTAGAATTTTTAACTGATAATTATGACGTCATATGTCACGTGGTTCGGCCGCCATCTTGGAAAAATCGAAAAACTTTGCACCTCTATATCCCGGAAAGCGCTGAATATAAAAAATTGAGACATGGCTCATTGTAAAGAACTCTCCATGGCGAATAAAATATGTTCATGATGATGTCATAGGTGCCTCCATTATGACGTCATAATTCGACAATTACAAAACTTCATCCGATCAAAATGAAATTTCTTGAGCGTCATGTAGGCATAAATTGGTGGAGAAAAAAATAATAATGACGACTTCATCGATCACATGATTCGGCCGCCATATTTGTTTTAACACAAGCCTTAAAAAACACTGAAAATGCATCCTGGCAAGGCTTTGCAATCTCTGATTGCTCTTTTTCTTGTTTTCATGTGCAACAGGAAGATCACTCACTCCTTATTGTTCCGAACCTATAATTACCCTCACCAGAGGAGACTGTATTGCATTTGAGTCCATTTGTTTGTCTGTTTGTTTCTTTGTCTGTCTGTCTGTTTGTTTATCTGCACAGAATAGATATGATTTTCTCTGTAACCGTTGGTTTGATTGACAGGAAATTTTCATCAGAGGTGCGTCTCCTCCTGTAGAAGTTTTTAATGATAATTATGAAGTCATAGGTCACATGGTATGGACGGCATCTTGGAAAAACCGAAAACCTGCACCTCTATATCTCCAAAAGCGCTGCATAGAAAAAATTGAGACATGGCTCATTATAAAGACCTCTCCATGGGTAATAACATATGTTAATGATGATGTCATAGGTGTCTCCATTATGAGCACAAAACTTCATCTGATCAAGATGAAATTTCTTGAGCGTCATCTATGGATAAATTGGTGGAGGAAAAAAAAAGTCATCAGTCACGTGGTTTGGCCGCCATATTTGTTTCAACACAAAAGCCTTAAAAACCATGAAAACATGTCCTGGTGAGGGTCTGCAATCTCCGATTGCTCTTTCTTGTTGTATTCTGTGATCACATCTTCCATATTATAATATATAGAGTATCGACCAACATTTTGCTCTCCAATTCAGCTATTCTAATACACACATATTAGTTTTGTAAATTAGTCATGCCCTATATTGCTTGATATACAGCTTCCTTTTTCCCTTGGGAGTGTTGACAGCTGTATATGAAAAACCATGACTAGTTTGCCACATGGTGATGTATTAGGAGATGGCAGTATAGTCAAAGGTAGACTGCAAGTTAAATGTTAAATAAGAGTGGAATTGCTAGTTCGCTTACTTTTGTACCACCATGTTGTTCCAGAGGCTTGATTGTCACTGATCGATTTCTTAGCTACCATGACAACCCTGGACGAGTCGCCACTCTGACGCATGATACAGACAGGAATTGGTAATTAATTGAAGGTGGGAGTGATAAGTCGCCTTCTCTTCCCAAAGGACATTGTGGGATCTTGAACTTCCATTGGAGGCAGATGGGACACCCAGCTTAACATCCATCGGCACACGAGCAAAACATTTAAACTCATTAACAGCAAAACACCGGGGTGGTAGTTTGTACCTGGGTTGGGATTCAAACTGAGTGGCAAAGGTGCGTAACTCTAGGGTATCATGCCAGCCCTTTTCTTGTAGCACTTACGGTTATTTGTAACAGGTGTTGTCCCCAGGTATCCGCAAGTATGTAACACTACATGGTTATAGTTCCAGCTTAATGGTTGCTGGAAAAATCAATGTATTATATAAATGCTAATGCAGAGGAATTTTTTTGTCGACATTGAATATGTCGACATATCGACCAAAAAAATCCCACAGTGCCGTTATGTTCCCTTCCAACATTGTACTGTCCCAGCTATTGTAGTGGAGGTGGGTATTATCAGGTGCCATCCATCACCCACTGACATGTAATGGTGGATAAATGCAAATTTGACACCCCATAGAACGATCATGAAGGGGCCTGCAAGACAGGATTCTGGAGAAGAAAACTATTTTGGAGGTCGAACCGTCCATATGCTGTATTCCCCACTTTTCCTTAAGTAACAAAAATTGATGTCAATGAACAGTTGAGCATACATTTACCCCCCCCCAAAACTTCCCATTCCCCCGTTTGAATGGTCCATCATTTGATGTATCAGCTTTCCATTGTGGTTCGACCTATTAGGTCAGGAACATTTGGATCGCTTCCCGAGAGTAGAGTTGGACATCTGTTTGGATTGAGGAAACAGATTGTCGGTCAGGGACTTTTGAACCCAGTGCCTTTTTTTTTTTTGCTTTTGCCATCCTTTGCCATGCACCATTTCACCAATTTGCTTCTTTCCCTTATTAGTCGGTCAAGGTCACAAATTGCACTCCAATTCATCCTGCTAATTGCCAAGGATTTGGCCCGGGTGTAGCGCACGCGTGCATGTGTGGCAAAAGGCGACTGCACGAGGCGCAACCCCCCTCTGTTATTCATGGAGTGGACTAAAAGGACCGCTCGTCGCGGCGTGCCCGTGTCTCGGCCCATCGGTTGCCATTAAATGGCTAGTAGTGCCGGCGTGAGGACAGAGTGGCTGATGTATTTACTGGATTTCTGCTTTTTAGATTCTTTCATTTTTCATCCCGAGCAAGATTCGTGTGACGGACGATGTTATGGGGTGCAGGAGAGAAATGTGTCGGGTTATTATTCTCCCCAGTCATGCGTGATACCAAACCTTTGGGGATTTTGTTTCCATCAGAATACCCTACTTTCTCACAGTAAATAATTTTCTCTTGTGAAAGCTTTCTTCTTATTTTTTTTATTTTTTTTAAAGTTGTCCAACGTATACCAGAAGGGATGAACCCATAGCTATGCTGAACGACCTGTAACAAGGAAAGGGAATAAGTCAACCCCATTGGGTGATGTCTACCTGACCAGGTCGGGCAGGTAAGACCTGTTATTGATTATTCCTGTCGTTTTATTTCCATACATATCTGATCCGATGTCGGATGTACCATACTGTGTTACAGAGCGTTGGTTCTGCGGAAGCATTTCTTAAGCGAGGGGCATGCTGGGTGGTTTTCCATACCTCTCCCAGGGGTTGTTATGGCAGGATTTTGTAATATGTTTATGGTGCCGGTGATAGCTCACCTTCTCTTTGTGAGGACACCGTGGGACTTTTAACGTCCACCAACTAATGTGGGGACACCAGTTTAACGTCCATCCGAGGGACGGCACACATTGAATCACCCTGCCTGTGAAACAAGTTGGTGTTGGTGTTGTTGGTGTTTCAGTTTCATGTATGACATCTTCTATTTGCACCTGTCTTTTGAAATTGCTTGCAAGGTGAATTAGGGATACCTTTTCTGGCTTGCTATCTTCGTGTTTGCGTACAAATTGGATTGGTTATCCATCAAGCTTTTCACATCGCCAATCCTGCAGTCATTCTGTGCACTTGGTTGAGCTCCATCAGGTCACCTCCTTCTCATCTTGGCAGGTGTATGGTTGGGTTGCATTGAATGTTTTGTCGAACATTATGTGGATAGTAAGGAGTTTCCTTGTTTTGATATCTAGTTTATTAATTTCTCCTTATGGCCAGTTTATTATTCCGCAGCTGTACTGGAATACTGGTACTGCTAGTTGGTTTATGGCTTTGATTCTGTTTTTTGGGGAGAGGTATGTTTTCTGGATCAGCGCATTTGTTTGACATTCTTAGCGGCCATCTTTTACTCCGAGGTATTCGTATGATGCTTTGTTTTCTAGTTCCTGTATTGTTGGCACCAGTCCTCGCCCCCACCCCCCAAGCACGTTGTGTGTGTGTGTGTGTGTGTGTGTGTGTGTGTGTGTGTGTGTGTGTCTTTGATTGTGTGTGTGTGTGTGTGTGTGTGTGTGTGTGTGTGTGTGTGTGTGTGTGTGTTATATATCAAACTTTCAACAAACCTCATGTGAATATGGGGGAAATGATTAAAAATTGAATCAAAATGTGAAGGGGGAAAGTCATAGTGACTATTAATTAACCCTTATAAGGCCTGCCACAGCACATCAAGTGCAAGGTGCCCCGTTTTGTTTAACTTCTTCCATGTTTCTCTATTTATAACCTCAGTCACCAAAGGTGGACGGAGGATATGTTTTCACCCCTGTCTCTGTCTCCATGTTATGTTTATTTGTTTGTCTGTTAGTGTGTGAGCAGGATATCTCACAAAGCTACTGAATCAGTTTGATGAAACAGTTTGATGTGTATGTTACGTGGTCCTCCCTGTGACCGCCTGGTCTCGGTGACCCCCGGACCTTGAGAGGAACCCCGCCAGAAAGATATATGATTTATATGCTTTCGTAACGCAATCAATACTAATTAAACCCTCCGGTGGACCAACGAAGGAAACGATCCAAATCAATAAGGAAATCGCACCAAGGATCCGGATCGATCAACAATATATTCACCCCTGGGTAGAATCATCCACAACACAATACTTCAACGCTCAGTATGAATATTCCAACAATATTGCTAAGATGGCCATCTTATATATTTCCCCCCTTGACCCTACTCACGGCCCCCTCAATAGTCACTGTCCCTCACAGTGTCTGGGCCCCTCCAGACCAAGGTGAAGGTCGACTTCTCCGCACACGGGCGGTTGAACGGACCCCTGGCCGACTTGCTCCAAACGTGCACGTCCCGTACCGGGAACGGTTGCTGCAGCGGACACCTCCTCGGGACGCCACCGGGGTCGGAGCCCGCGATCGCGGCCTCTGGGCTGTGAACGGCTCGCAAAGCGCGCGAGGCCCAAGGTGCGACCCGTACACGCCTCGTAGGCGTCGAGGCGAACAGTGCCGGACGCTTGGTTCCTTCCAGGAACCCACGGCAACCTGACACGTAACAGGCAATCACCCTGCGCAGGTAACTCCTCTCGCCAGATGGGCTTTTCAAACTCAGCGTTCCAAAGCAGGTAAAGATCGACTCGGCTCGCGTCGGAGCTGGTCGAGGATCAAGATGGCCGCTCCTCTCTCGACCTTCTTCCTTTTTCTTCTTCCGGTTTTCCATCCCGTTTCCGGTCTCCTGTTAACAGGAGCACTTCTAACCATTTAACCACAACAACCTTTAATAGAATAAACATTAATAAGAAATGACCTGAATAGTAATTCACATAAATCCGGAATTCGTAATATGTATGATTAAACAAACAATCAGTTTGATGAAACCAGCAGCATTCTTACATAACAGTCACTAGGTAGGCCTCTTACTGTTGGAACTGAGGAAAGCAGAGCGGTCATTCAACAATGACTCGACTAACACACCATTATCAACTCGCCATTTATCAAACGTCACCAACATAAGCCGATCATCGATTCAAAGAATACTAAGACTTTAATTTAAAAACCATACATCCCCAGATTAATTCACCAACTATCTGAGGATGATTTTGACAGGCGTGTTGAGACATGAGACATTTCTTGCGTTAATGGATATGGACAATGATTTGCAGAACATGATCTAGTGGTCAGATGAATCCAAGTTTACTTTATCTGGATCTGTGAATCGACATAACAGCATGATATGGACAGTGGACAACCCATGATTTACTCTTGAGCACAACGTCCAAGTATCAAGCTAGTGTGTCCGTCTGGGCAGGCATTTCTTCTGGAGGCATTGTTGGACCAATATTGTTCAAAGAATGCGAATGCTGTAAATTACCTTCTAATGTTGGAGCAGCATGTATTTCCACTCAATGATGGCCAAATGTGGTTCATGCGTGATGGTGCGCCTGCTCATTATGCTGCCAGTGTACGCCAGGCCCTTGATTTGAACTTTACAGACAAATGGATTGGCCGTGGTGGTCCGGTTGAATGGCCGTGGGCCGGTTTTGTCTTGTGATTTAACACCCTGTGATTTCTTCCTTTGGGGTTTCCTCAAACACAAAGTGTATGCAAGGAATTCAACAACCCTTAGAGACTTGAAACAATTCATCCGAAATGAGACTACTGACTTAACGACAAACATGCAGAACTGCGTGTCAGTGTTTCGTCACGGCTATCGTTGTGCATAGACATGAAGGAAAGCAGTTTGAACATTTGAACTGATCTTTTTCATGTATATTAGACTGATTTGTCTGTTTAACGAGTAATCATGTTTTGTTTTGCACCAAAGAACAATAATAAACTTAGTTGTTTGTTGCAGGTATTGTTCTTCAAAATGTGCCCAGGGTTTCTGGACCACCATATATTTATAATTTGTATTTTAACTTTGCAAGTGTGTATTTTAACTGTTTTGATATTTCACTAACACAATTCATACATGGAAACAATGAACATAACATTTTAAAAATTGTTTTTGTTTCTTGTCATATTAAGGTTGAAAAGCCACAGTAGAAAACTTCTCTCTGCGGGCTCGTGTCAGCCTGCGTCGGTGGATAAGTTGATGGATTTGTCAACAAAACAAACGTTAATTGGAGTATGATTACGTCTGTGGGAAACGAGGTACAGCTGATGTTTCTACTGTTGGCCCTTTTGTCAGCAAAAATATAGTCTTGACACGATTGTGCAGAGTTGCAAAGACCTTTCTTTGGGACGATCCCAACCTATGGTTGTCCAAATCCACTGTATAACTGCTTCTGACTTTTGTATTTCAAAGGGAATTGTTTTGTTTTTTTTATTTAATTTTTTTATCAAAGGGAATGGCACCAATTATTATTATTATTGTTATTATTTTTCAAGTGCATATTCACAAGATAGAATCTCTGACCAATATTCTCAGTCTCATCTTCCTCTCCCTGGTCCAAATTTTGATCACTTTCAATTGACCATCTAATATATAAAAACAGCACCGCAAAACGGGCGTAACCCCTCAGCCCATGCATGGTGAAAGGAAGCATTGATGATAATTTGTTATTTGAAGCGAAGTTGCATACCGAGAAGGAACTGCAAGTAATGTAATTTTCGCCCATGAACCCATTAACCCATTTTGCGCCCATTGACCTTCCTCTACTCAACCCCAACACACACTGCAAACATGGATTTAATCGGACAAGCCGTTCTGCTCGAAATTGACGGAAACCAATTTCAAGATGGCTACTGTGGTGGCCATATTGAAAATCGCAGTGCGCCCATTTTCGAAAGGAACCTTCCTCTACTCAACCCCAACACGCACTGCACAAATGGATTTAATCTGACAAGCCGTTCTGCTCAAAATTGACGGAAACCAATTTCAAGATGGCTGCCATCGCGGCCATGTTGAAAGTTGCAGCGTGCCCATTTTCGAAAGGAACCTCCCTCTACTCAACCCCAACACACACTGCAAAAATGAATTTAATCGGACAAGCCGTTCTGCTCGAAATTGACGGAAACCAATTTCAAGATGGCTGCCGTGGCGGCCATATTGAAAATCGCAGCGCGCCCATTTTCGAAAGGAACCTTCCTCTACTCAACCCCAACACACACTGCAAAAATGAATTTAATCGGACAAGCCGTTCTGCTCAAAATTGATGGAAACCAAAAGTTGACAGAAGCCCGGATGGCTGCCGTGGCGGCCATATTGAAAATCGCAGCACGCCCATTTTCGAAAGGAGCCCTCCTCTACTCAACCCCAACACACACTGCACAAATGGATTTAATCGGACAAGCCGTTCTCCTTGAAATTGACGGAAACCAAAAGTTGACGGACGCCCGCCCGCCCGGACGCCCGCCCGGACGACGCCCGTGACGACAATACCCCTTAGCCCATTGGGCTGAGGGGTGAAAACAGCAGTGTCTAGATGTGTGTTTAATGTTTATGTCCTGTAACTACTCAGACCCTTGGGCCGATCGACACAAAATTTATAGGCTATACTCAAGGTATAGTGGATTATGTGCTCCTTTTGAAGTTTTCCACAAAATATATATACTGTATTTTAATTTCCAAATGTTTTTTTGTTTTTTTTCAAATTTTTATTTTTTCATTTTTTCATTTTTTGGGGATTTCTCATTGGTGCTATTATTTGTCGTATTTCTACATTGTGGAGGACCAGTCCTATTATTTTGTCCAGTAACTACTACGAGACCATAGATAGAACGGGAAACTCCAATTCCACATGTGTGAGCCAAATTCGAATTGTCTCCTTTTCAGCCCTCAGCCCAAATTGGGCTAAGGTGTATTGTCGTCACGGGTGTCCGTCAACTTTTGGTTTCCGTCAATTTCAAGGAGAACGGCTTGTCCAATTAAATCCATTTTTGCAGTGTTGGGGTTGAGTAGAGGAAGGTTCCTTTCGAAAATGGGCGCGTTGCGATTTTCAATATGGCCACCACGGCAGCCATCCGGGCGTCTGTCGACTTTTGGTTTCCGTCAATTTCGAGCAGATTGGCTTTTTTTTTCTTTTTTTCTTTTTTGTATACTGAATCGAGGCTCGTGAAAGAGCTAACATTTATTTCACAAACAAATCAACCAGACAAACAAAATATACAAAAGAGGGAGCGGAAGACTGTCCGATTAAATCCATTTTTGCAGTGTTGGGGTTGAGTAGAGGAAGGTTACTTTTGAAAATGGACGCGCTGCGATTTTCAATATGGCCGCCATGGTAGCCATCTTGAAATTGGTTTCCGTCAATTTCGAGCAGAACGGCTTGTCCGATTAAATCCAAGTTTGCAGTGTGTGTTGGGGTTGAGTAGAGGAAGGTTCATGGGCGTGCTGCGATTTTCAATATGGCCGCCACGGCAGCCATCTTGAAATTGGTTTCTGTCAATTTCAAGCAGAACGGCTTGTCCGATTAAATCCATTTTTGCAGTGTGTGTTGGGGTTGCGTGGAGGAAGCTTCCTTTCGAAAATTGGCGTGCTGCAATTTTCAATATGGCCACCACGGCAGCCATCTTGAAATTGGTTTCCACCATGCAAGGGCTGACGGGTAACGCCTGTTTCGCGGTGCTATTTATTATTAGATGTCCCTCGACCCTCTGGATTATTTGTGATATTTCATATGCAGACAATACCTTTTTCGATAAGTAATGCACAAAGTCCACCCACACGGAGGGTGGGTACTCTGCTCGTTAAATATAAAACCTCAAATGATTTTCACATTGCCGTTTGAAGCACCTGGTTTACGACAAAAAAATTCCCAAAAACTTTTCAAATAAAAAAAAACTTTTCCTTTCATTAATAGGACGTGTTGTTGAGAAGGTCATGTTTCTTGAAGCCGAGCAGGCAAAATTGATGGAATGCATGGACAAGTTAACAAACCCTTTTTTTCACAAACGTCTTTTATTTTGGGCGGAACACCAAAATGTGGTCATTTCTTGTCTGCTGGAGTTCCTGTCTCAATGACTCGTGATAGCAAAGTCATAAACTAACTTTCTTCGAAGAAGATTGCGATGATTTTGTGGGTTTTCTGCCCATTCTGTGAATCGGTCCTGTCTCCACTATCGCTTAAACATCTGCACCTTATCTTATTCCAGTTCTGACGCGTACTGCAAAGGGAGGTGTTAAATGAATTTGATTGCATTGTAAATAATGGTGGCTAGCTTTTGCAAACTGAACCCAAAATTCATGAGGTCACATATCGGGCATGATTCGAGTGATCCTGCTCTCACTCGCACAAACATCATTACAATTCTACAGAGTTGTGATTCACCATAATTGCTTTGGCCTTTAAGTCACTGCTACATTGAGAATGCTGAGGGAGGGGGAAGAATAGAGAGTGAGGGCTCTGCGTGGACCTGCAGTGGACTCGCTGACCCTGAGCAGTGCTATAAATACTACAAGACTTGCCATGATGGGGTTTACAAAATGTTCTCTGAACTATATAATGTACTCGTAATAGTCGAGCACATGCCAAATAATAATTATTGCTAATTATATTTGTCGGTTGCCCTTTGTATATGAAGAAAGTCTTTCACATGAAACGTGCAAAACTACCTGGTTACCTTTTGTTTAAAGCTGCTGCATAATGAGCTTTGAAGTGCAGAAGTTGTTTCCCTTGCAATAACCGCACACTGAGATAGCAAGCAATGTTACCTGGTGGAAAGGAATACCCCAGAATACCGGAGCACTTGCTGCCCCCTGTCCAGGCGTGGAATTTGGAATTTAGAGCTGGTAGATGTGAAAAACACCAGAATGATCGTTTACAGCTGAGTCAGGATTCAAATCCAGGCTCAACAGCTCTCATAGGTGAGTGTGCATACCTCAAGGCTATCCTGCCACCCTAAGATATTTGAGGTTGTGTTGAAAAGTAAGGCCTCCTATTCTTTTTCTCCAAAACAGGTAAAGATTTTCGAATGAAATAAAGACAGATACCTTTATTCGACTGCATGGTGTGTATTTATTTCTCAATATAACCACCACTGCGGTCCACATGTTTATGCCAACGTTGAAGTAGTTTTGTGATGCCAACACGACAGCACTGATTCATCCTGCTGACCTGTGAAGGCTGCTGTGGAAAAACTGGTTATCATTGTCGGAAGAAAAATGTTCTCCACTAAGGTGTTAAGTTTAGGGAAGAGATAAAAATCTGATGGAGCCAAGTCTGAAAATATGGTGATCCTTTGCTCTCAGGATTGCAATGATGCACCCAAATCACATCCCCAGACATCTATCAGTCATCCCAAATCGCATCCCCAGTCATCTCCGATCAGTCACCCCAAATCTCATCCCCAGTCATCTCCGATCAGTCATCCCAAATCTCATCCCCAGTCATCTCTGATCAGTCATCCCAAATCTCATTCCCAGTCATCTCCGATCAGTCACCCCAAATCTCATCCCCAGTCATCTCCGATCAGTCATCCCAAATCTCATCCCCAGTCATCTCTGATCAGTCATCCCAAATCTCATCCCCAGTCATCTCCGATCAGTCATCCCAAATCTCATCCCCAGTCATCTCTGATCAGTCATCCCAAATCTCATCCCCAGTCATCTCCGATTAGTCATCCCAAAATCTCATCCCCAGTCGTCTCCTATCAGTCATCCCAAAATCTCATTCCCAGTCGTCTCCTATCAGTCATCCCAAATCACATCCCCAGTCATCTATCAGTCATCCCAAATCTCATTCCCAGTCATCTCTGATCAGTCATCTCAAATCACATCCCCAGTCATCTATCAGTCATCCCAAATCTCATCCCCAGTCATCTCCGATCAATCATCCCAAATCTCATCCCCAGTCATCTCCTATCAGTCATCCCAAATCTCATCCCCAGTCATCTCCTATCAGTCATCCAAATCTCATCACCAAAGCTAAATGTTTCACAGCACACAACGTTGTGCCGCCCTCTGCCATCTTGACTAACGTAGCACAGACATTGAGTCAGAATCACTAGACTTCGCACCCAGTGGCAGGACTACACTTGGTTTCATTAGCATACCTTTCCCTGTTTTGGAGAAAAAGAATAGGAGGTATAACTTTTTAACATGCCCTCGTACATACACATAGCTACATAGAAAAATACAGGCCTTTGTGAATTTATTAGGGATTATTTTGAATTTACTCGTATAGCTTTTTGACCGCCCCACATAGCTATTTCTCGGCATTTCTGGCTGAAGCTGACGCATTAATAAATAAAGTCAAATATAAATAAAGAATAAATGAATGACGCTGACGCAACAAAGCAGCAAAAACAACCTGAGGTGTTTGTTATATTGAAAGTGTCTGTTTGGTAAGTGTCTTGTTTTGTAAGTTAACAACAAAACGATTTGGCAAGACGCACAATTCCTCCCCATCTTGCCTGCACCATATCCTTACCTTGTATCTCACGTAATTGTCACGCGGTGCTGTTGTAAAACCAATAAGAACACGGGATAGAGGGAGATTGCTGACACCACATGACACACAAATTTCATCCAAAACAGACAAGCAGAAAACTGAGAGGACCGGGAGATGGTAATAAGCATGGAACTCCTTCCCTGCAATCCTTTCATCTCTCTTGTTCCTTTTTCCGCTATGATAGGAAACATTGTTGATTCAAAGAAGATTTTTGACGCATTTTATCAAACTTGTCCTTTATTCGGGCAGTTGCACAAATTCAAAGTTCTTTTTTTTTGTTGTTAAATTAATGTTAAATGATGTTGGATTATGAGATGCAGGATAATTCAGTCAGTGTTCATTTCTGAGTCATATCTGATGAATATGTATGTTATCATGCAGTGCTGCAGGAGATACTGAATCTCGGAGCACACACTCCTTTAAATGGGATTGGGAAGGCGACTGGTTGGTCTGCATTGAATTGTTTGACGTTAAGGAATTTGTCTGTTCTGCATTCCCATCTGAGTGCATACTTACAATGCAGAGATCCCAGATTCAAATCCAATGTACGGTGTTGATTTATTTGTCCATTGTCTACAAATGTCCGATTTCACGATAAAGTATATTGATGTTTCCTCCTGTCATTGTCTAGATAATTGTTTTAAAAAAAAACAAAAAACAGCCACAAAATTTCTTAAAAAGAGTAAGGTAAGTGTTAGAAATTCTCTGATGTTATGCGTAGCCTGCCTTCTACTCTACTGGAGTGGACTGCTTCGGTCCTTTCACCATAAAAATTGGAAGACGAACGGAGAAGCGCTGAGGTATAATCTTCAAGTGCCTCACTACCCGCAGCGTACATCTGGACCTCCTGGAGGGCCTTGATGCTGATGCCTTCCTAATGTCCGTCCGTCGCCTCATCGCCCATAGAGGGAAACCTCACGAGATCTTATCGGTCAGAGGCACCAACTTCCGAGGGGGAGATGCCGAACTTCGTCAAACTTTCTCTGCCCTCGAACCTGTTCTCGCCCAGCGTCTCGCCAACCAGCAAGTGAGCTTTTGCTTCAATCCACCCAATGCACCACATTTTGGCGGAATATGGGACCGAGAAATCAGGTCGGTGAAGAACAGCCTACGGGTCGTAGTTGGAACCCGTACTGTGACGGAGCCTGTGCTGTGCACGGTCCTCATTGAAGTTGAGGGCATCCTCAACTCCAAGCCTTTGGGTTATGTATCGTCGGACATATCCGATATTGATCCTGTTACTCCCTCTGTGCTACTGATGGGATGTCGTGACGCATCGCGACCTCAAGTGGTGTATCCTGCTACGGAGCTCCTCGGACGCCGTCGCTGGCGTCACAGCCAGATCCTTGCCGATCAATTTTGGTCCAACTTTATTAAGTATTACCTCCCCAGTCTCCAGCCTCGACAGAAGTGGCAAAAGGAGAGTACGGAGTTGACCACGGACGATGTGGTGCTGATCGTCGATTCCCAGCTGCCTCATGTCCAGTGGCCAGTTGGTAAGGTCATGGAGACCTTTCCGGGCTCAGATGGCCGTGCTCGAACTGCCAGCGTTCAAGTTCGTGGCAGGAACTATGTTCGACCACTTGCTAAATTGATCCGGCTGTCGAAGCTTGAAGATGATGGGTGAGGGGTGAATGGACTGGAAGACTTTCCCTTTTTACAAATTTATTCCACAAATTTGGGGGTGGCTGTTAGAAAGTCTCTGATGTTATGCGTACGATATACGTGAATGTTTCCTGCTTTGCTTGGGAATGTTTTCTTGCAATATGTTGATGCCATGTTGGTGTAGTGCGAGCCTGTAATTCTCAGCGTTTTCTCTTATAATTTGCACCGGAAAGGGAGGAGACTTCCGGCTTCTTGCTGACGGCTCGTGTGAGCAAGTTGCTTGCCGCCATCTTTGCCTTGTTTTATTAAATGTTGTGCCGAAAGGGAATTTAGTGTCTCGTCCTGTCCGAACCATTTGATCATGGCCCCTTTCCTGGATCCACTGTTCTCTATTATCCTCCGTACTAGCTAGCGTTTACCGTAGGATTCCCGAGCCGACTTTTCAGTAAGTTCATACACCTTGACTAGAGATTAATTCAATTCACCGTTCAGAGAATTCAGTAAGTTCATACACCTTGACTAGAGATTAATTTAGATAGGCCTATACAAAGGAATGTGGATGTTAACTTGGATCAAGTTATTGGTAAGAATTAATGAGTTAGTATTTAAAGTAGATTGATAGACGAAACTAGAACGGCACTGTAGATTGCATACCTCCGCCAGGCTGAACAGTTTACCTTGTGTATCCCACTGATAGTTTAGGAGTTGCGGAAGGAGAGAAGACGAGGCCATTTCGTAGGGTTCGAAGCTTGTTTATTGGTACAGAAATCTCCAGCACACTCTAACGCGAACGAAAGTCGTACCGCTTTTATAAAGCCAAAACCCTCTTCGGAGGGCGTGGCTCCGACAACCGCGCGTGCGTCACGTCCAACAAACCAAAAGCCCCACAGGGCCGTGCACGTGGATTATGACCAAACATAAGGTAACCGTCACATGCGAATAAGTTAACCGCGACATGCGAATAAGGTAACCGCTACATGCGCCCCCCCCCCCCCCCAGAATGCACTCCACGGGTGTGTACGTAGTTCGCAGGCGCGCTCGGCAGTGCCGAGAAGGCTCGAGCAGTGCTCGGCCTCGGTACGCGCGAAAAAACGCAGCCGTGGGGTTGAGCCGACCGATGGGCTGGTCAAGTCCTCAGGGGAGGCTGCTGAGGTTCCTCGCGGGCCTCCCGAGGTTGCAGTTCGCGGGTGCGCTCGGCAGTGCCGAGAAGGCTCGAGCAGTGCTCGGCCTCGGTGCACGTGAAAAGAGGTCGAGCCAACCGAGGGGCTGGTCAAGGCCTCAGGCTAGGCTGAGGATGTAGCCTCGCAGGCCTCCCGAGGATGCTGAGTCGGAGAAGTTCTTGTGCGAGTTGCAGCTTTCTTGTAGAGTGTAGTTGTGCGAAGGTGACGAGCAGCAGTTGCGCGCGAAGGTAACGAAGCAGCCGTGCCGCCAACGTCAGTGCGCGCGCAAGAGATGAGCAGCAGCGCGCATGAAGGTAACGAAGCAGCCATGCCGCCAACGTCAGTGCGCGCGCAAGAGATGAGCAGCAGTGCCACCCACATCTCGTAACTGCGTTCCTTCGGAGGGTCCTGGAGCGGGCTCGCCCCTCCGGTCGTAGAGGAGGAGCCGAGCGCGGTGCGCGAACCACATGGCCGCTCGTCATTTCCAAAACTCTGGCAGTTCGATCGAAACTGCCGTGTTCGTTTGCAGCCCCCGAATCCGTTCGGGGGCAGCCGGGGTCACCAGTTTAGGAGTTGCGGAAGGAGAGAAGACGAGGCCATTTCGTAGGGTTCGAAGCTTGTTTATTGGTACAGAAATCTCCAGCACACTCTAACGCGAACGGAAGTCGTACCGCTTTTATAAAGCCAAAACCTTCTTCGGAGGGCGTGGCTCCGACAACCGCGCGTGCATCATGTCCAACAAAACAAAAGCCCCACAGGGCAGTGCACGTGGATTATGACAAAACATAAGGTAACCGTCACATGCGAATAAGTTAACCGCGACATGCGGATAAGTTGACCGCGACATGCGAATAAGGTAACCGCTACAATAGGGTGGCTCCTGATCCAGATCTTGACCAAAATCGAATCCATTCATTCTCGTCACACAGCCAACCGTTCACCAAGTTTCATCCGAATCCGTCCATAACCTTTTGAGATATCCTTCTCAGACAGACAAACCAGGGGTGAAAAGCTAACGTCCGACCACCTTCGGTGGTGGAGGTTGTTGAGGGTGTGGATAAAGCACAGGCATGATGGACCAAACGGCCTCCTGCTGTGTTTATGAATTGCTGTTTCCAGCATGATCTGAGACTCATTCTCACACATTCCTCCCTCCCAACAAAGATGACTATCCAAATACTCGTCTTCCTGGTACATTTTCCTTTTAAATTTATACTTTGATTAACCACGTGGGAATCCATCGAGCTATTGCACCGTTTATTACCCATGGTGCATTTTTCTTTTTCATGGATTCCATTGTATTTATCCAAATCGTATTATGTATTATTATGCGATTTGTAATTATACCGTATGTGGCAATCCTCGGTAATTGCATTCCAAATTACATCTTTGTGTTTGCGCCACGACAAATGATGTTGAAATCGGTGAGGTGTTTTTTGCTCCGCATAGTTTTTTTTGCCTTTTTTTTTTTTTCATTGAGCATTGTCTTTTCCAGCCTTGTTTGGAATTCCAGGAAATGAGAATTATGAGGGGGACTGAATGAATAAGCATTATGATGGCTGTAACCATCAAGATGATGTATGCTCTCAAAAGCAAAATGTCACCTCACGGTCCACACTTTTGCCTGACCAGACTCGGTGTTATGGTTAGAGCGTCCACCTTGAGTCTGGGAGGCCAGTGGTTCCATTGTTACCCAGGTGTAGTCATGCCAACGGCTAAAAATGGTACATGCCGTTTCCTTGATGCTCGGCATTTAAAGGATAGAGCAGAGACAAACCCCATAAGTTGGAATCCCACAGTGGTGGTGTTGGTGGTACTGGTGGTGGTGGTTGTGATTGGGGGTCGGGGGAGTAATTTGACTTGATTGCCCCGTTGAGTGTGGAGAGAAAAGATACGTCACAAAGATGGTGTCGCCAGTTACCCAGAGTGCCCCGGGAAGTCGAGTCACTTCTCCCAAGGTCGGAAGTTTGCTCGTTTCAAGTCAAGCCCGGTGTTGTCTCGTGTCCTTGTGCTGCGTGTGTGTGTGTGGTTCGTGTTGGAGCTCTTCTGGGAGCCTTGGACCATACTGAAGGAAAATTAGACCATACTGAAGGAAAATGGAAATACAGTACTTCAGGCCGGTGCTTCGGACTGGAGTGCTTTGAGTAGGAAACTCTGAAAGATGAGAACGTAATAAACCTGATTTGCAAATCAATAAATATAAACATAGTGTGTTACACAGAATGCCATATCACAGATAAAATTCTCGTTACCACCTGGATATCTTCCACCATGGAGAGCTGTGTTACTCTTCAATCGTTAATCAATCAATCGATTTATTATTATCTTGTATCGCGCTCTTCTTGAGGCCAACGATGTGCTACGTGTCGATTGCTTCGCCGCTCAGGGTTTCGAGTCTTGTGTGCACAAGTCATCAGTTTTTCCGAACTGTCTCGTCTCATCATGTATTTTGATTTGAATGTGTTACATGTTGCGCGTTACCATTTTCTTTTTAACCGCTGCGGTGTTCAACCTAGAAGACCCACTTGAATGATAATTTCACTCTGTATTTGGCGTTGTTTCCACGGATTTGAGAATGGAGGGTCGGGTCAATTATTCAATGGTGAAAACAACTACATAACACTGCAGTGTCATACATGCAATTTCCAAACTGCTTAAAAGGATAACATTTGGTCGTTTTTGTATTCCCGAGATAATTATATTTCCAATGGAGCTCATTTTCCTTCATCCTCCCACTACCTTATGTCACATTTGATGAACTGAATGTTCGTCAAACCATCTTCCAGTGGCTTGACTTCCAGTATGGTGATTACTTCGTCCAGGTTTTCTTGTTTTTCTCGTTGGTATTCCATTTGCATGAAAAATCCAAGAAATATTGCTCCTGCCAGGCTTATCGAGATTATCCTCATTGTTGAGAAATGTCCTGTGATTATTCTTTGTTTGCATAAAGCCACCAGTTGGTGGGTGCAGCATAAATTTGCATATTATCTAGTAATTATACAATTTCCTGCTTTATTTGGCAGAAGGGAATGCTTCCATCGTTCCATGTCGCTCGAATGTGGATGTGCCTGTGACTTTGGCCGTTTTTCCTCTTGCGGGCCATTTCACACCCCGGGACACCTGAGTCCATCAAGTCGTGATGAGAGTTAAAATGAGAATGTGATGAATGAAAGTTAAACTCTGTTGTGTTTGAAATCACTTTATTAGCATGTTAATTATATGAATATTAATCCTCTCTTTAATTTGGTGCTATATATATATATATATATATATATACAGTGGAACCTTGACTTACGAGTTTAATTCGTTCTGTGACCGAGCTCGTAACTCAATTTGCTCGTTTCTCAAATCAAATTTCCCCATTAAAATGCATTGAAATGCTATTAATCCGTTCCAGCCCGCCAAAAACCACACCAATTTTTTTTTAAATATGCAGTATATAAAAAATATCTCGCGCTTTATATTTCACCTGTATGCAGCATACAAGTTGGCAGGATGGCCTGGACTGGAGGTACGCACACTTGACTCTAAACTGTCCAGCCTGGGTTTGAATCCCGACCCAGCTATAACCTGTCATGTCGGTGTTTCACAGGCAGGGTGATTCATCAATGTGTGTACCGCTAAACTGGGCGCCCCGTTTGCGTCCCATTAGTTGTTGGATGTTAAGGATCTCACCGTGTCTTCCACAAAGAGAAGGCGAGCTATCGCCGGCACTCTGAACAAGTTGTGGCCTGGCATGCTCTTCTCCTCTGCCGTTATATACGTCCTCCTCGGCATCTTTTTCCAGAAGAGCCCTGTCTCGTCACAGTTGAAGATTTGCTGGGGGATGTATCGTTCGGCTTCTATCAGTTCGGCAAAAGTTATAATAAAATCTTCAGCTGCCTTCACATCCGCCTCACCAAGTCGACAACACGCACACCTCGCTCATGTTTTTCGACGATTGCGTGTTTTATATCCAAGCACATCATCCTCTTCTTCTTCTCAGTACTGCCCTTGGCACTCAATTACTTAGGACCCATGGTTAAAACTAAGAAATTTTCCAAAATAACCAACATGCGAAAACAAAACAGCAGCGATATACGGCAGATATGCTTGCACGGCAAGATAACCACGTGACCGGAACCCACCTGGTGGCGGCTGGCGTAAGCTCCAAAATAACCAACATGCGAAAACAAAACAGCAGCGATATACGGCAGATATGCTTGCACGGCAAGATAACCACGTGACCGGAACCCACCTGGTGGCGGCTGGCGTAAGCTCCAAAATAACCAAAATGCGAAAACAAAACAGCAGCGATATACGGCAGATATGCTTGCACGGCAAGATAACCACGTGACCGGAACCCACCTGGTGGCGGCTGGCGTAAGCTCCAAAATAACCAACATGCGGAAACAAAACAGCAGCGATATACGGCAGATATGCTTGCACGGCAAGATAACCACGTGACCGGAACCCACCTGGTGGCGGGTGGCGTAAGCTCGTAACTCAGATCTCGGCTCGCATCTCAAAGCAATAAACCGCCCGAGCGACGGCTCTTATCTCGGAAAACTCGTAAGTTGGTGCACTCGTAAGTCAAGGTTCCACTATATATATATATATATATATATATATATATATATATATATATATATATATATACATATATATATATATATATATATATTGTTACAGATTCATAACTTCCATTATTGTGGTTTTCCTCCACTTGAAAGATTTCGGATTCTATGTACTATTATTGTCTTCCCAAGGTTTATTGTTTATGAACAGTTATTAAAAGTTAAAAAGGTTAACTTAAAATGATACAGGAAACCGAACGAGAAGACAATGAGGTGAAGAGGAAGAAGCGGCGCGAGAAAAGTCGGAGAAGACGCATGACGTCAGCGCTCCGGAACGAGCAAGGTTTCCCGACAGCCACGAGGGGAATATTCGCTGGAGTGGAGAAATCTGCGTGGACAGATTTGGGGCGCTGAGATTCCAACGAATCCTCGTCTTGTTGCATCGGCTCAAGCCAGAGCCGTCGGCCATCTTGCACCCCATGCGTCGGACACCTGTGAAGGTTTGCTTCGTGTCATCTTCACCCCAACATCCTACCGTCTGTCGGGGATGGGTGTGTGCGACCGCTTCATCTCCAATTACGTTGCAGTTTGCTGAGGGAGCGGTGAAGGTGCGCCTCTGGAGGGCGCCGTTGTACATTTTGGCGGGAAGAGCACCCTTGCCCACTGTACACGCTTCGGATATCGACTGGAGAGTGAGATTCGGGCTTCGACCGGATTTCGTTCCATTGGCCGCTGGAGCGAATCCCATTCGCCTTGGGAAAAGTCATAGAGACATTGAGGAGTGTCGTTGCACTCGCTGACCGTGCCGTGAGTGACCCGACTGTATATAAGAGATATATAGAGTGCACTCTTAATGGCCATTTGCTGTACCGTTATACCTGTGTGATTTATAATACAAGTTTGTTCATTTATAATCATTGGTGTGGTTTCACTATTGATTTTCAACACGGTAATATATTTTTCTGCCGGGGTTCCTCTCGGGGTTCCTCTCGGGGTTCGGAGGTTACCGAGACCAGGAGATTGTAGAGGACTCCGTAACAATATATAATATATATGTGTGCATAACGTCGAGCGTGCACACCACATGTGCAAAAGGTCTCGTTGAGGATTCGTACGTCATTTTGAAATTCGCGTTTTTTGACAAAAGAATGAATGAACGAACAAATACCATTATACCTGTGTATAATGGTTTCCTTTATTGCATATTCCTATGTTTCAGTTCAGTTTCCATTTATTATCTGTATGATTACAGTAGAGTTGAACATGAATATTTGTATGAATAACCAATTCATGATCATACAGAAGAGCTGCCAAAATAAGCAGCAGCTTAGCTTGAAAGGCTGGCAGCCCTTTTCTATAAAATTTCACAACTACATGAGGAGGATAGCAAAGAAATAATAGAAATCCTCTTGCCCTCATTATGCCTGACAAATTCCTTGGCAGCGAGTCGCGGACGATTTTGCATGCATGTAAGATGTATTGTGCACAACATTTTTCAGGCATGAAAAGGTATATATATGTCAGCTGTGAAGTCGATTCAATAAATCATTCCGTAAGATATTGATTTAAAAGAATGTTCTTCAGAGATTTTTTAAAGCAGTAAATTGAACTCAATTTTAGGACATCCAAGGGGTAGGGAATTCTAATTCGTAACAAAATATCAAACTGAAATGATCGATCATTGATTTGATGATTTATTGGTTTAATATTCATTCACCTGTCATGATGACTTTGAAAACTGATGTCCAGCACCAGCTCTGCAAGTATTACGTTAATTTGGTAATCTAGCTAGCTAATCGATTGCTAATTTTTATTTTTATTTTTATGATTGTCCATAATTTCATTTGTAAAGGATAATAAGAAATGGTGTTCAATTGTGTGGGAAAATATTATTTTAGAATTGGGACATAACACATACACACAGTGCCTAAAGAAAGTCTACACCTTCTTTCAAAAATTTCACCTTTTGTTGCCTTTCACCTGGAATTAAATTGCATTAAATCAAACTTTTTCCACCTTTATTTACACATCGTAACCCACATGGCAAAACCCATGTGGAAGCCATTTGGCAAAACGTTTTGTGGTCTGACAGAAATAAGATGGAACTTTTTAGCCTGACTGCAAAACATTATGTTTGGCTCAAACCCAACACAGCACATCACCCAAAGAACACCATCCCTACTGTGAAACATGGTGGTGGCAGCATCATGTTATGGGGATGCTTCTCATCAGCAGGGACTGGGGCATTTGTCAGGATAGAAGGGAAGATTGATGGAGCAAAATACTGAAAAATCCGAGAGGGAAAGCTGAAATTGGGATGGAAGTTCACCTTTCAGCATGACGACGATCTGAAGCACACAGCCAAAGCTACACTGGAATGGCTAAGGAACAAAAAGATAAATGTCCTTTCGTGGTCCAGTCAAAAGTCCCGACCTCGATCCCATCGAAAATCTGTGGCATGACCTGAAGATTGCTGTCCACCAACGCTCCCCGGGTAACTTGATTGAGCTTTAACAGCTTTGTACAGAAGAATGGGCAAATATTGCCCATTCAAGGTGTGCAAAGTTGGTAGAGACCTATCCCAACAGACTCGCAGCTGTAATTGCTGTCAAAGGTGCTTATTCCAAATATTAAATTAGGGGGTGCACACTTATCCAACCAATATATTCTAGTTTTGTATTTTAAATTAATTTTCTGAAATTTGTAGAATTTGTTTTTCACTTGGAAGTTGTGGGTTACGATGTGTAAATAAAGGTGGAAAAAGTCTCATTTAATGCAATTTACTCTATGGCAACAAAAGGAGAAAATTTTGAAAGGGGTGTCAAAGGTGCTGACAAATTATTTTGCAGTGAGCTGCTTTCCATAGGCACTGTATATTTTTCGATAGGCACTGTGTCAAAGATGCTTTCTATAGGCACTGTATATGAAAATGAAGTGTGGTTTGTATTTGTGAAAAGAGAACTTAACATCCCCAATATCACCCTCTTCAAGTGTAATACTGTGTGATGTGTGATGTGTCAGTCAGTCAGTCAGTCAGGTTAGTGGTAGTGGTAGTGGTAGAGGTAGTAGGGACGGGATAGTCATAAAACAAAAACAACAACAGGCATTTTAAGGCCATTTCCCCTGCTAGAGTGGGGGTTAGCCATGACGATCTTCTCCATTTATCCCATATTTTCTACATTTCCCCTTGTTAACCCCCCTTGCCCGCATTTCTTCTTCCACCACCTTTAGCCAAGTATTTCTCGGTATTCCCCGTCCTCTCCTTCCTTCTACATTCATTTCCATCACTCTTCTCAACCAGTCACTTTCATCCTTCGTCAACACATGACCAAACCATCTCAACCTGTTTCTCCACCATTTCCAGCCTCCGTTGCTGCTCTACGTTCATGACCCATGTCTTGCTCCCATAAATCATAACACTTCTCACACATGCAGCATACACCTTTCACTTCAGCTTCAACGACACTCCCCTCCTCGTCAGCACGCCACTCAGTTCCCGAAACTTCTTCCATGCACATCTCACTCAAGCAACCATTGCTGAGTCTGATCCACCTTCTCCATTCAGCATGTCTCCAAGGTAGCAAAATGTTTTCACACCTTCCAGCTTCATGCCGTCTCCAAGATCCAACTCAACATTTCCTCCATCTGCAGCTCCCTCTGTGCACACCTTTGACTTGAATGTAGCTGCCACACTGGTTAATGACACTCTCAGACAACTACATTTTTGATGAACCCACTCAGCACACATTGTACATTGAATGGAGTTTACTCCGACACCCTTCCTGCACACTGCACACGGCCACTTCCCAGTTCTTTCCACCTCACCACATGCTTTATTACTTGCCATAACCTTCGTCTTTCCGATATTTACCTTCAGACCTTTTGCCTCCATACATTCCTTCCACTTGTTCATCTTTTCCTTCAGGCCATCCATACTCTCCCCAATCAACACCAGATCATCTGCATGCAACAACTCCCATGGTAAATCGTCCTTTACGTTCCGATCCAGCACATCCATCACAGCTACAAATAGTCGTGGACTTAGTACCAACCCCTGATGCACTCCCATCTTCACCTCACTCACCACTGTTCCCATCCTTCGTCCTTACAGCTGTGCGCACTGTCTCGTACATTGCCATCACTACTCTGATCAACCATTCCTCCACTCCTAACTTCCTCAATGCCCATGTCACTACTTCACATGGAACGCTATCGAATGCTTTCTCCAGATCAACAAACCCAAGAAACAACTTCTTCCTCTTCTCCATGTACTTCTCCTGCAACTGCCTTGCAATAAAAATCGCGTCTGTCGTTCCTCTTCCTGGCATAAATCCAAACTGCATTTTGTCTATCTTCACTTTTTTCCTTATCCTCTTCTCCAACACCCTTTCCAATACCTTCATTCCATGCTCTAATAACGTTATCGCTCAATACGAGCCACAGACCAGAGGGTCATCTTTCCTCTTGTGTAGAGGGACGAGGGTACTCGGTTCTCAATCCACTGGAATGCGGCCTTCTTTCACCACCAGATTGCAGATCTCTGTCATTCTCTTCACACCCCAACTTCCCGCTGCCTTCAACATATCTCCCACAACTCCCGTCGACCTTCCCGCTTTTCTACTCTTCATTGCTTTTATCGCTTCCTCAACTTCCTTCTCTGCCGGTCCTAAAACTGGTTGACTCTCGATGTTGCCGTCCCATTCATTCTCTGCATTCAACAGCATTTCCATATATCTCTTCCATCTTCCTTTAATTCCATCTGGGTCCACAACGATTTGTCCCACTTCATCCTTCAAGCAACTCACCCCCATCACATCGCACCTCTCTTTCGCTATCTGCTTTGCTATCCTGAATACCGCTCTTTGACCCTCTTCCGAATCCAAGCGTTCTCCGAACATTTTCCTGCATGTTTCCTGCATGCTTCCTGCGTCTTTGCTACCTCTTTCTTTACAGCCTTCTTGGGTGCCTTATAACTTTCATGCTCTGCCATGAAAGTCATATTCATAGTCGTATTAATAGATTCAACAATAGATTAATCAACATAGATTCATAAAAGTCATATTAGTCTTTGCTACCTCAGCAAGGGATTGTCATAAAATAATATCCTTTTTATGCCTCTGCCAGAGGCATATATGTTTTCTGGTTGGCTGTTCGTCTGTCTGTCTGTAATAGGTTTTTGTTACTGCGATAACTTAAAAACGGCTTAAAGGAACTGAGTCAAACTTGATACAAGTGTGTATATTGATGTAAAGATGAGCTGATTAGATTATGGGGTCAAGAGGTCAAAGGTCAGAGGTCCTGTTGGATAAAAATTCTGTTCTGAGCTAACTTGTGAACCAGTGATGGGATTTTGACCAAACTTGGTGCAAGTATATATTATGATGTAAAGATGAACTTATTAGATTTCTGCATCAAAAGGTCAGAGGTCACGCTAGGTAAAAATGTGATACTTGAGAACAGCTGAAGAGATTTAAATCAAACTTAGTACAGGTATGTATAATATAACAATGTGGGCTGCGGCATATCTGTTGACGTCGTGACATCGTAGTGCCTTTGTAGTTTCTTGTGTGTTTTCTGATAGATCGGACCATGGCACACATGTTTATGGAGGCCTGCTCAGTCTATGCAAGACCAAAAATACCCCAAGGACCCAGAAGACCCAATAGACCCCAAACATCCAAAATACCCAAAGACCCAAAATACCCTGTTGACTGTTAAAGACACAAAATACCATGAAGACCCAGAAGACCCCAATGATTCTCAAGACCCAAAATATCCCAAAGACCCAAAAGACAGAAAAGTAATTGAAAACCCAATTGACGCCAAACACCCAAAATACCCCGAAGACCTCAGACTCTTAAATACCCAAAAGACCACAAAAAACCCAAAAGACACTGAAGATCCCAAAATACACCAAATACCGTTAAAGACCCAAAAGACCACAAAGCCCCTCCTAAGACCCTTAAATACCCAAAAGACCACGAGCACCCAAAAAACCCCAAAGACCCTTAAATACCCCGAAGACCCAAAAGACCCAGGAGACTAAAAATACCCCGAAGACCCAAAAGACACACACACACACACACACACACACACACACACACACACACACACACACACACACACACACACACACACACACACACACACACACAACAACAACATGCATTTTAAGGCCATTTTCCCTGCTAGAGCGGGGGTTACCCAAAAGACACAGAAGACCCTAAAATACCCCAAAGACTCAAAATATATCAAAGACCAAAAAGACCACACAGACCCCAGAGACCCAAAATATCCCAAAGACCCTTAAATACCCAAAAGACCCAGAAGACGAAAAAGTTCCTGAAGACCCTTGATGACCCCACTGAACCAAACAATCCAAAGCTTGAGCACCCAAAAGACCCAAATTTAACCAAAGGATGCAAAAGACCCTTAGGACTACAAAGACCCAAAAGAAGCGTAATTATGTCTCTTACATTGGAATTGTAGACGGTGGCTTGCAAACTGAGCCTCAAGGTCGGTGTCCGGAAGCGGTTTTTTAATTTTAATTACAATAAATACAAGGCATAGGGAGGTGAAATTCGCTGAACATGACGTGCAAAGTGCGCAGAGTAAACTGTGTTCATTTACGTCTGTAGGATGTCAATCCAAAACACCAAAAAGACCCTTAAAGACCCTGAGGACACAGTGGGCCCGAAAGACCCAAATTACCCCAAAGATCAAAATTACCCCAAAGACCCAGATGACCGAAAAGACTTAAGGACCCCAAAGATCCAGAGGACCCCAAAGATCCAGAGGAGCCAAAAGACTCAAATGACCCAGAGGACACAAAAGACCGATAATATCCCAAGGATGCAAAAGAGCTTGAACACCCAAAAGTCCCAAATGAATCAGATGACCCAAAAGACCCTGAGAATTCCAAAGACCCAAAAGAAGAGCAATTATGTCTCTTGCATTGGAAGTGCAGATGGTGGCTTGCAAACCGAGCCTCAAGGTCGGTGTATGGAAGTTGTTTTTTTAAATCGCAATAAATACAAGGGACAGGGAGGTGACGTTCACTTAACGTGACGTGCAAAATGCGCAGAGTAAACCGAGTGTTTATTTACATTTGTAGGATATCTAATAAATAAAGAATATATGAAGCAAACCTGACACAAGGCCCAGGCTTCAGACTTTGGCACGCTCACGTGGCTGCACCGTCAAATAAACTGTTCCAACCCGTCATTTTTGACGGGCTTTATACTAGTTAAACAATAAACATTGAAACAAACAGCCAATGGATGAACGCGCCGAAGCGCTGCAGATGTCGAAATCTCCGATCCAGTTGAGCACTAAAGGTGACATCTTGTTAAAGATCGACAAGGTAAGCGTACTCGGTGTGTGGAGTTTTAGCTTTGAGGACGAGGACAAGCAGGTAATCTCGTTCCTCTCTCACCGTTCGCGATGGACCGAACGGGCGGCAAACATGGCGAGGTTGTTTAATTTTGCATATCACGAGGTTCAGTTCAACATCAAAGTTGTTGTTCTTTAACGGCCACTATTGGTATTATCCCAACTCGTGGGGTCGGATGGGGGAAGCAAGGCCCAAGCCATTCACGAATCGACTGTCCAGGCCTGACATTCGCCTAGTTAGGACAGGAATTTGGAATTTGGCCATTGTGCCGCCAAACTCGCTTGCTCTTTGCGAAAGACACCATGGGATCTTTAACGTCCACCAACCCATTTTGGCTGATGGGGGACTCCTAAGTTAACATCCATCCGAGGGACGGCACACACATTGATGAATCACCCTGACTGAAACACCGGGATGACAGTTTATAGCTGGCCCGGGAATCAAACCCAGGCACCTCCAGGACATCCTGTCAGCCCTGATTTGTCGATGAAATGCATTTACTCATTATAGATACGATAGTATCTAGATACCGACTAACTGACCCAGCTCTCTGATGATTCGGATAAAACAGATGACGGTTTGAATTTCTCAATGTTGAGAAGGCAACTTCATGTTATCCCTTTGATGGCTAAATTTTTATTTTCATGACATCATTTCCTTCAGTCATCTTTGTCAACATGTGATTTATGTTTGACTTTCTCCATGAGGGATATGAGCTGATATTGATGGATCGCTTTCCGAGGCCGGAACCTCAATGGGTCGGTGACCTTTCCACCTCCGTTTTGGCACGCAAGCACCACGCGGGTTGAAAACAAAGCATATCTTGAGAAACAGCAGGCCGCACTGCGACCACCACATCAATACTTGCAATGGAACAGTGACGTGTTCATTGCTGCTGTTTTTAATATCCAGGTACAAGTGTGTACCCCGGTTTAGAATAGGTACACCGTATCCCTGCGCATCATAAGAGGCGACTAAGGGTTGGCGTCAGGAAGGGCATCCGGCCATAAAAATATTGCCTCAAACAGGGAACCACGATTGTCATGGGGCCCGCAAGGCTAACCCCTGCTCTAGCGGGGAAATGGCCTTAAAACGATCATTCATTCATTCATTCATTCATTTCATTCATTCATTCATTTGTACCAAATAAACACTCCTAAATGCAACGTATTCCACTGAACATCTTCCCTTTCTCTTAACGGTTTTGCTTTTTATTTGTCACAGCCGCAGTGGTTCTGGAAGGTGAGTATTTGTGCTTTTGTTATTTGCTGACATCGCATCACATCTTAAGTGGTTTCGTTGTTGAATTCTTCCTTGTATTGTGTGGATTACACCCCATAATAAGCAGATGTCATACCATAAAATACCAATAAAACCTGGCACAGTGAAGCATTTTGAACACCGTTGCAATATGCAGTTAGAGATGTGAAGAGGGCAGTTGAGCATTAATTTATACATGGGCCGCACTTGACCGCTTCCTGATTTTGAATCGTTTATTGACGTACGGTGAACAAACCTGCACTTGTGTTCCTTTTTCTACCATTTGTGGAATCTCCTACCTGTGGCTGTACAATCCCACCTTCTCTTTCAGGGCTTCAGATTGGCTCTATGTACCAATATCTCATGTCACCCCTCCCCCCTGTGCATATTCATGATCTCTTCCGCCCCCATTAACCCTTCCTAACCCAATGCTCTTTCCTGGAGGTTAGTGTGTTCCTCCTCTCCTCTCTCTATTTTCTTTTCCTGTTTGTTAATTCCCTTGCTTGTTGAATCTACCTATTGCCCTACTGCCTCAGTGAGTATGTTACCTATTTTACCTTGGTAACCTCGTTGTTCCCTGAGCCGAGATTTGCATTTTGAATACTTCTGCCACATCAGAGATTGATTCTTTATTTTTGTTTTTCCTGACAACTTCCTGTGGGGTTGTTTTTCCTATTGAGATGTTCAATGCTCTGTCCGATGTATGTTCATTTTTGCTGTTGCTTGTAATTTTTCACTTCATCATGACATTCCCCACAGTTAACTTGACAAGTACAGTTGAGTCATCCTCATGGAACTGCCCACTCTCCGACAGGACAGCCGATTATTATCATGCCTCATTGGAATGATAAACTCCTTCCTTTGGGGCATGGTGCTCTGAAACTAGCAATGAGATTATGCTCTGACTATTTATACGGTGTTTGCTGATATTCACAATTATGCAAATCGCACATTGACAATTATGCAAATCGGCACGAGTGGGCAATTCTCACAAGTGAAAGAGGGTGTCCTGTGACTTTAAATTGCATGATGTATGCTCGATTTCTACAAATATAGCTTGAAAAATGAAATTATAATGAACAAAATGAAGGTTGAGGAATAATTTTGAATCCTATTTATATTAGCTCTTTGCTTAAAATAAATAAATAAAAAGCACACTTATTTCCTCCACTTCCGAAGGTGGACGGAGGTTGTGTTTTTGCCCCTGTTTGTTTGTCAGTCTGTGAGCATATCTCAAAACGTTATGGATGGATTCAGATGAAACTTGGTGGAGAGGGTGGGTGTGTGCCAAGGACTAATTGATCTGATTTTGGTTCACATCCGATGCAGAACCGGCCTATCGGTGGGATACAAAACATAAACTGTTCAGCCTGGCAGAGGTATGCGCTCGACCAAGTACCGTTCTAGTTTATGCCTGCTTCACTCCCCACCCCTCTCTCCCTTTCTCCTTTCACCCTCACCCACGCATTGCAGAATTTGAAGGAAGATTCCAGAGATCCATGATGGTCTTTTTTAAATCAAGATGTTTATGATATTTAATATGGCAACGTCTTGTTAACCTTGTTGTTTGTGTTACGGATTCGGCACTTATTATTATTATTGCTGTTATTATTATTATTATTGTGGGTTCTAAGTATTATGGGTATTGTTTAAGGGAAATGGTTATTGTGGTTAAAAGGTTAAAAGCGCTCATGGTAAAAATGAGACAGGAAATCGGATCGTGACCCGGAGGGAAAAGGGTTGAAGAAGAAGAAGAGGAAGAGGACAGTGAAAGACGTCAGAGCTCCGGACCTAGCGTGGTCGAGCGTACCTGGCGAGTGAGCGTTGTCCTTGAAAGGAATCTCGGGCGATCGGTGTTATCGCTGACGTTGTGGAAAAGCCTGTGAAGTCAGGCACAGGCGTGAGGTTCCGGAGAATCTTCGCCGCAAGGCTGCAGCTCGAGTGAGAGCCGTCCGCCATTTCGCCCCGCTCGCTGCCTCCATCGGGAAAGGTTTTTGTCGCGTCAGCTGGGCTTATCCTCCGGTGGTTTGCCGGGGACAGCTGTGCAAGAAAGCGGTGTCTGAAGATTGCCCTGCGGTTCGCCGATTGAACGGCAAAGGTGTACGCGCGCGTCTTTGGAGATTTCCCTTTCTACCGCGAGTGCTGGGTGTTGGACCACGTGACTTCTGTGTCGCTTCGACCGTCTACGCCTCGATTGCTCTTGATCGGACATTCGTCGGCCTTGGAGGGTTATAGAGACATTGCGGAGGGCTCGGTTCCATTTCCTGGGAGTGCCGTGAGTTTGGGGGTTACGTTACCATCTTAAGATATTTATTGTATTGTATTGTATTATTCCCGTGTGATTTTTAATAGATTCTTTTTGTTGATAACCATTGGTGTGGTTTCCTTATTGAGTTGGATTGTTTCTTTTGAGGGTTTCATGGATGGTTTCATTAGTGATTGATTTCGACACGGAATAACATCTATATCTTTCTGCCTGGGTTCCTCTCGGGGTTTCGGAGGTTACCGAGACCAGGAGATTGCAAAAATTATTTTTTTTACTAGCAAGTACCATCCGTCACTTCGCTGACAGGAATACCAAGGGAGGAAGAGGAGGAGGAGGAGGAGGAGGAGGAGGAGGAGGACACCTCACCACATATTGCCATACACTCGAGGGCGGTTGGAGGAAGGTAGACAGACAGAAAGAAAGAGAGAGATATAAGTAGGGAAAAATAGAAGTAGAGAAAAATAGAAGTAGAGAAAAATAGAAGTAGAGAAAAATAGAAGTAGAGAAAAATAGAAGTAGAGAAAAATAGAAGTAGAGAAAAATAGAAGTAGAGAAAAATAGAAGTAGAGAAAAATAGAAGTAGCGAAAAATATAAGTAGGGAAAAATATAAGTAGGGAAAAATATAAGTAGGGAAAAATATAAGTAGGGAAAAATATAAGTAGGGAAAAATATAAGTAGGGAAAAATATAAGTAGGGAAAAATATAAGTAGGGAAAAATATAAGTAGGGAAAAATATAAGTAGAGAAAAATATAAGTGGAGAAAAATAGAAGTGGAGAAAAATAGAAGTGGAGAAAAATAGAAGTGGAGAAAAATAGAAGTGGAGAAAAATAGAAGTGGAGAAAAATATAAGTGGAGAAAAATATAAGTGGAGAAAAATATAAGTGGAGAAAATATAAGTGGAGAAAAATATAAGTGGAGAAAAATATAAGTGGAGAAAAATATAAGTGGAGAAAAATATAAGTGGAGAAAAATATAAGTGGAGAAAAATATAAGTGGAGAAAAATATAAGTGGAGAAAAATATAAGTGGAGAAAAATATAAGTGGAGAAAAATATAAGTGGAGAAAAATATAAGTGGAGAAAAATATAAGTGGAGAAAAATATAAGTGGAGAAAAATATAAGTGGAGAAAAATATAAGTGGAGAAAAATATAAGTGGAGAAAAATATAAGTGGAGAAAAATATAAGTGGAGAAAAATATAAGTGGAGAAAAATATAAGTGGAGAAAAATATAAGTGGAGAAAAATATAAGTGGAGAAAAATATAAGTGGAGAAAAATATAAGTGGAGAAAAATATAAGTGGAGAAAAATATAAGTGGAGAAAAATATAAGTGGAGAAAAATATAAGTGGAGAAAAATATAAGTGGAGAAAAATATAAGTGGAGAAAAATATAAGTGGAGAAAAATATAAGTGGAGAAAAATATAAGTGGAGAAAAATATAAGTGGAGAAAAATATAAGTGGAGAAAAATATAAGTGGAGAAAAATATAAGTGGAGAAAAATATAAGTGGAGAAAAATATAAGTGGAGAAAAATATAAGTGGAGAAAAATATAAGTGGAGAAAAATATAAGTGGAGAAAAATATAAGTGGAGAAAAATATAAGTGGAGAAAAATATAAGTGGAGAAAAATATAAGTGGAGAAAAATATAAGTGGAGAAAAATATAAGTGGAGAAAAATATAAGTGGAGAAAAATATAAGTGGAGAAAAATATAAGTGGAGAAAAATATAAGTGGAGAAAAATATAAGTGGAGAAAAAGGGGTGGGGGAGGGGAGATATGGATATGTTCAGCTATGATGAAGAAATGAAGTAAAAGTGTTCATTATGAAAAGTTTGTTCACTACTTTACCAAGGCAAATGGTACCTGCAGGTTGAACTGTGCAAGGTGAAAGGTCTGTTTTACAAGGGCAACCCACTAGAGCTGCTCATGATTTTGGGAGTAATTTTTCACTGATCTTGTAATGCGATGACATGAACAATCGTGGCCAATAATATTGGTACCCTTGCACTTTTTTTTCAAATAACTCACAATTTTCTCTAAAAATAAGTTGGAATTAACAGAAGTTTTCGTCTCCACAATTCTTTATTTCACTGTTAATATAACAGAAGCTTTGTTTTTGATTCAGAACTTAATATATCCTTTTAAATGAGAAAATTAAAAAATGGCATTGACAAAATTATTGACACCCTCGACTTAATATTTGATAGCACACCCTTTGGACAAAATAACTGCAGTCAATCACTTCCTATAGCCATGAATGAGCTTTCCTACACCTCTCCACTGGCAGTTTGGCCCACTCTTCTTGTGCAAACTGCTCCAGTTCTTCCAGATTTGAAGGGTGCCTTCACCCAACTGCTGTTTTCAGATCTCCTCACAGGTGTTCAATGGGATTTAGATGTGGATTCATTGCTGACCACTCAGATCAGTCCAGCGTTTTGTCTTGAACCATTCTTGGGTTCTTTTTGAAGTATGTTTGGGGTCATTGCCCTGCTGCAAGTCCCATGACCTTTGACGGAGACCAAGCTTTATGGCACTGGGTTCTCCTGATTTGTAATCTCCTGATTTCATGATGCCATGTGCACATTCAAGACACCCAGTGCCAGAGGCAGCACAGCAACCCCAAAACATTACTGAACCTACTCCATGTTTGATTGTAGGGAAGGTGTTCTTTTTTTTGAAGGCTTCATTTTGTTTTCTGTAAACATAGAGATGATGTGCTTTACCAACAAACTCTAATTTGGTCTCATCTGTCCACAGGACATTCTCCCAGAAGGATTTTGGCTTGTTCAGGTGTGTTTTGGAAATCTCCAGTTGGGCATTTGTTGCAATGTTTTGTTGCAATGTCTCTCTCTCAGCAGTGGGATCCTCCTCGGTCTCCTACCACAGAACCCCCTTTCATCGAGTTGGTGACGGATGGTGCGAGTTGAAACTGTCGTACCTTGTGTCTGAAGGTTAGCTTGAATCTGTTTGGCAGTTAATCGAGGTGCTTTCTCCTCCATTCAACAATCCTTTACTGCAATCTTCAATCAGGTTTTCTCTTGCGGCCACGTCCAGGGAGGTTGGCTACACTGCCATGGGCCTTAAACTTCCTGATACCATTGTGTACGGTGGACACGGGAACATCAAGGTCTCTGCAGATAGATACTTGGCTACAATCTTGTGTCTGACCTCCTGAGACAATTCTCTTGTTTTCTTTCTTTTCTCCGTGCTCAATGCGGTGCACACAGTGACACAAAACAGCAGAATGACTCCTTTTCTCTATTCAAACTGGTAGAATGAGTGATTTTTGTATTGCAGGCAACTGCAACTCACCATGGGTGAGTTCAATTCCAAAGTAAGGGAGAACTACCTGCTTGAAATCAAAATATTTCGAGGAACTACTAAAAGGTGCCATTAATATTGTCTGGGCCATTTTAGGATTTCTGTGTGGAATAAGCTATGATTTAGCAAATTTTTAAAGCTGTTTTGTTTTGTTTTGTTGCAATGCAAACCAAAGAAATACATGTGTGGATACCAATTTTTAAAATGTTTTTTTCAACAATTTTCTGGAAGAAATGGTGCATTATTTGAAAAAAGTGCAAGGGTGCCAATATTTTTGGCCATGACAGTAAATACTCTGCAGGTATACTTTGTTCGTACTGCGCAGAATTGTACAGATCCGCAAGTACCTCGACAAGCGCACAACAGAATTACTTGTCCACTCTTCTGTACGGTCTTCACCTCTTGGTAATTGTAATTTGGTGTCATTTCTGGACTCCCAGATAACTATCTAAGTGGATTACAAAGAATTGAGAATGTTAAGGCCCGTCTTCTTTCTCTTACTAAAGAGAGTACTCCTAGTACCCCAGTGTTAAAGTCTGTCCATTGGCTCACAATAGGACTACACATCGATTTAACTAGACCAGCACTCGGTAGAGCACATACCTCCGCCAGGCTGAACGGTTTACGCTTTGTATAGGCCAGATATGGACCTTAACCATAATCTAATTGACGTGTTCTTCTTGCCTACCAAACTCATCCACCAAGTTTTGTCATAACCCGTCCACACCGTTTTGAGATAACATGCACAAACTACGCACATATCGTTTTTTGACCCCAATCTCTCAATTGTGAAGAATCACGTTTTGAGACGTACTTCTCACAGACAGACAGGGGTGAATACATAACCTCCATCCACCGTTGGTGGTGGAGGTGATAATTCTCCTCCTTACATTTATCTTGCCGAACGAAATTGCAACATCCTACCTAATCAAATTAATTAATACACTCCAGCAAGAGCTCTTCAATTGTCATCCCAAAGGCTTCTTCTACCAGAACACAATCATATTAAGTTTAATGACTATTTTCAGTTATTACACCCAAATTGAGGAACTCGCTTCCAGGGTCTATTTGAGTCATTAATCACTGGACAGAATCACAAATCAATGTAAAATATATATTTTTAAGATTACATGAACGATGCAGATTATATATTCGTGTTTTGTATTTGTATAAACTATATTTAAAATTTTTGTATTTGCTTTTATGGAAAGTGCATGGAGATGTTTTATCCAATTTTTTTATGTGCCATATAACATTTTTGTCGTCCTCTCCAACAAGGTCAGACATGACCGATCATCCATCTATTTACTCTTGTGCATGTGATATTTCAAAAAAACCGTTAAACATTTAGCTTTCATATTGCAGATATCTATTCATCATGACATTATCTCAACCTGACTATATTATGGTGGTGATTGGCTGAATACTGTTGCCATGGCAACCATCTCGGTAACTTGGCTTGTTGTGATAGTTCAAAAACCGTGCAAGGTTTAGTTTTAATATTACAGGGATCTATTCCTCATACCATCCAAAAGGTGGGGGTATCAGCTCCGTGTTTTTCATTATTGGGGGGGCTGAGATCTCGTAGCAAAATGTTGCATTCACACACCATGAATGTTCGGGGACACCCTTTATTTGAACAAATATATTGATGTGGTTTTCCAAGAACAACAAAGTTTTGATACAATAGCCCTTTGCACAAAATGTCTGTTCAATGTAATGAGATTCTCGCATAAGTATTGCATTTTTTTTTTTTTTTTTTAGAAATACCAACTTCTTTCCTGGAAGTCCTTGCAGTGTCCTTGTGTTTTATACTTTTCCTCCCACCCCCTTCCAACGCCTCCTCCCCCCAAGCCGTCCCCCTCTCACAGATCTCCCAATGTCCCTGCTCTCAAATGTTGTGTTTGTGCTTCCCCTTCTCTCCCCATCTTGTCTACCGTTAGCCTTATTATATGTTTTGTGTGTCTGTTTGATTTTTTTTGTGTGATAGATGTGAGCTCTTTCACAAGCCTCGATCCTGTATACAAAGAAAAAAGTATAATTGCCATCATGAAGATTGGCCGACTTAAAAAATTGATTAATATTTAATGTTTTGAGCACAGTGTCAGTGGATTTTTGTGCTGGATTCCTGATGAGGTGAACTGATGTAACATGTGACGCTCATCCACCTGTGTGATCATGTGGACCTTGCTTTGCGTTTGCTCTCTTTGCCTCTGCTTGTGTTTATTTAAATGGTTACAACACTATTTTTGAGGTTGTGGCCAATGTGGCACTGTATGTATGCATGCCCATCGATGGTGGTGGTAAAACATATTGAGAGAAACCAATGGAAAAAATGTATATGCACACGGTTCATCCTTTCCTGTCCCGAAACCTCTTCTTACCATCGCCTGTGGCTGCTGAACATAATCTGTGGACTGTCCTTTTGGTTCTTACCCACCGTATTGAATTTTCAGCCTGTCTTTAACAACACAGGTGGAAGCATATAAACGACTGCACGTAAATATTTGATTAGTCCTTAGAGGTGTCGCTCTTCATTATTGCCACGGTCTCTGGGGTTTGTTTCATCCCAGCACTCCCTGTATTTGACATTTAGCAACGAATGGACTGAAATGCAAATGCTTTTGTTTTGTCGGGTATTGAAGGTCCTGGTCGAACAAAAACTCTGGTGAATATCGAGTTTTTCAGGGGACGTCTGCAGCTATCACAATTTTGAGAAGGTCCCAAGGAAGTGAAATTCAGATTTGTTGTAATTGCTATTTTCCTCTGGTTCAGCGAGATATCTACCCTGAAAGATGCGCCTTTAACAAGCGGACTCGGTCTGTTTGGAACAGCATTTCGGGCAAATAGCTGAAAATTCAGCAGCACAATAGCTGCTGGTAACAATTTGGGGAGAAGGGAAATTGAGGTTTGTAATCTTGTCCAACAAATCGCTCTACTTGCACCTTAAATGCAAGATCAGCCCCGGCCAAATGAGTGAGCCGCTTCCAAAAACCAATGGCAAGCATGTTTTGTGGCACATGGCTTATATATATATATATATTTTTTTTCTTTAAAAATAAATAAACAGATACCCTCCCATGTGGCTATGCTCTGGTGCCCTTGGCCTGAAATACAAAAGCTTTCTCAATGGGACCTTCTCCACTGGAAAATAAACGTATTTGCTTTAGTTCATGCACTCTGTGCATGAAATGTGGCATGTGGCAAACTCTGGCAAGACTGTAGCAAACTCAAAGAGATGTGGCAAACTCTGTGGATTGTGCAAACTGTGACTTGTCGAACTAATTCATAAGTATTTCCATAATGAACGTGTTTACTTATTATGTGACTCCAAACACTTGCCTGATTTTATTGCTCCGTTTGTTGTTTGTGGCCCCATGAGTTTTGAATCCGCAGAATGCACAGGTACATCGCAACGGATGCATTCCTGATCTTGCAATGTCTCATGTTGCCCTTCATTTGCAAAAGTGGAATTAAACTTTTCATTGATATTCTGCAGCATGAGTAGCAAAATATCCAACAATTAATTTTGTATACCAAATAGCGATCACGTTTAAAATTTCACACAACAAAACGCTGCTATCGTGTGATTGTGAGATTGGCTAACAGGAAAACAAAATGTGTGTGTCCCCGTGTGTGTCCCCGTGTGTGTCCCCCCGTGTGTGTGTGTGTGTGTGTGTGTTTGTGTCTCTGTGTGTGTGTGTCTCTGTGTGTGTGTGTCTCTGTGTGTGTGTGTCTCTGTGTGTGTGTGTCTCTGTGTGTGTGTGTCTCTCTGTGTGTGTGTCTCTGTGTGTGTGTGTGTCTCTGTGTGTGTGTGTGTCTCTGTGTGTGTGTGTCTCTGTGTGTGTGTGTCTCTGTGTGTGTGTGTGTCTGTGTGTGTGTGTGTCTCTGTGTGTGTGTGTCTGTGTGTGTGTGTGTGTCTCTGTGTGTGTGTGTGTCTCTGTGTGTGTGTGTGTCTCTGTGTGTGTGTGTGTCTCTGTGTGTGTGTGTGTGTCTCTGTGTGTGTGTGTCTCTGTGTGTGTGTGTCTGTGTGTGTGTGTGTCTCTGTGTGTGTGTGTCTGTGTGTGTGTGTGTGTCTCTGTGTGTGTGTGTGTCTCTGTGTGTGTGTGTGTCTCTGTGTGTGTGTGTGTGTCTCTGTGTGTGTGTCTCTGTGTGTGTGTGTCTGTGTGTGTGTGTGTCTCTGTGTGTGTGTGTCTCTGTGTGTGTGTCCTTTTATTTGATTTCTATACAATTCCACACCCCTGGATGACCAATCTTCACCAAATTTTCCCACTGTGTTGGGGCTACACAGATTCAGATCAAGGGCACAAAGAAGCCCTCCCCTCTTCCCTCCACCCACTCCACCTCCGCAAGGATCGTCTCTGCATGTATGTATGTATATGTACATCTGACAATCGGAAAAAAACGACAACATGAGACTGAAAAGAAACTGACCTCAAATAGAGATGTGGCAATTTAGCCCATCATTGCAGTGGGACACTCTCAGGTAAATTTTTGCTATGCAGCTTTAGGCATCCATTTTCGTGATTTTTTTTTTTTTTTTTTTAAATACAGAATCTAGGCTCGTGTAAGAGCTAACACATTAAACATGGAAACATGCACAGACACACAAAACATATAATGAAGAGAGCAGGAGACAAGAGGGGGAGGGAGAGAGGGAAGCACACAAGCACAAAAACAGGAGAGAACAAGGATGTCGGTAGATCTGTGGAAGGGGGAGGGCTGGGGAGGAGGGAGGGGTACACGGTATAAAGCAAATGAACACGACTAGGAATTTCAGGAAAGAAGTTTGGGATTGAAAGATGTGGATTTGGGGTGTTTTAACGGGGGTAGAAAACATCAAAGTTTTGGATGGGGGAAGATAAGTGATGGTGGTGAACAGCTGTTTTAAAGACCTGGAGGGAGGAGTGGGATTGAAGAGAGTGAGGGAGTTTGTTCCAGAGGCGGGAGAAAAAAGGAGTGAAGGTGAGCAGAGTCTTGATTTTGGCAGTTTAACCATAAGAGGGTTGCAGGCAGATCTTGTGTGACCTGTAGGAATATTTGGGGGACAGAGCACAAACAGAGCAGGGGGAGCTACGCTGGAGAGGGGTTGGTAGAAGACAGAAAGACCACCTACCTACCTGCAGTGAGAGATTGAAAGGCCCTCAGAGGAAAGTGATATACAGTACAAAGGATCCACAGTCTCCGTAGGACTTGAATAAGCGGTAGAGTGGTTGCAGGCTCCTGGATGACCTTAAAACATAAAATGAAGGGGGGCAATTGGGCCATCATTGCCGTGTTGCACTCCCGAACTAATTCTTTTTTGCTCCAGCTTTAAACTATGATCTTGTTGTTTTACTAATGTCTAAATAACCCAATTTTGATCGAGTGACCCAGCTTGTCACTTAATAAAACTATGATAACAGATGAGAAACAATCATTGTGTACCAACAGATGACTGTCATTATACTATTTTGTATTGATGAGAAATTCCCGGTTGGAATTTTCTGATATATTGAATATTGTCACATATTGAGTAAAATCATAGTTTTCATTAGTTTATCAACTGGCTATAATTGCGGTACATCGCCACTGCTGGGGGGGGGTTGACACTCCCTTGGTCAGGGACCCAGCCATTAGTGACTACTGCTCAGCAATCGCACAAGATGGTGCGACTGAACAGTTGACTTTATTCGTTGCTGATGTACGTCGCTCGTGTGTATGGAAAGAGGTGTGGGGGAGTGGTGCTGGAGGTTGATTGTAATTGTGTGATTAGTACGAGATGTTCCACCACTTTGTTCTGTCTGATTTGGTTGATAGATGTTTCTTTATAAGGCTCAAGTTGTTTTTTCTGTTGTCTTTGTTTCCCCTTGGCAGCTTCCATTGAGCTTTTGCTGGCAGGATGTTCTATTTTCTGGGCTAGCTCTTACCGCTCCTCTTCTTTGCTCAGTATGATCTTTGGTGTGCCCAGCATTATCCTTTGTGGCACAAGCCCTTGGTGCACCAGTAATTGATACTGGCCATTGCCCTGATAAACTCAATTGTTTTCCACCACATGGAATGGAGGCTGGAGAAAGACAATAAAGCAAGCCCCCCCCCCCCTTCTCACTTCTCTCCAAATCCATCTCTTTGTCTTTGATTCCCCCCATCCCACGATCTCTGTATCTCCCACTCAATATAATAGATATTAAAAAGCTATTGCTGGCACCCGGAACAAATTCCAACTTCTTGCACCTTCACTCGAGCATTCTGCATCAGAGTGGTGACCTGTCCAGAATTGTAACCCTCGGCAAGAATTTGATTCGGCAGAACCAATGCCCTGTATAGATCATGGTGCGCAATAAGTTGTGATGTAAAATTATTTTGCTGACAATGTTAATCTCCATGTGCTTTTGGGTCACCCTGTACATTGAGTCAACATATGCAAGGACACCTGGACTTTTAGTATGATGGCCTTTCTTGTTTTCTGAGCTGCTCACTTTGCGATCTCTCACTCACTGATAGTGATCTGGCCACCCTTTGCTTGCTTCTTCGTGATGTCAAAGGAGCAACCAACCCCGATGTGGGTGAGTGTAGCATTTTGAGGACCGTGCCTCATTGTGTGATGCCAAACATGACCAAAAGTAATAGACTCTTGCAGCTTTTTAATAAACCATGAACGGAGGCCTAGATGGCTTGCTCGCTCGTGGTGTCCACCTCCCTGCCTTATGGCCCAAAACCATCATTCGCCTGGAAAAGAGCAAGGTCACATCACAAAGACAGCAGAATTAATGGCACAGCATGAATATTGAATTCCAGGGAAGACAGTAATTCAACTGAGTTTGCAACAATGTCCTGCCAGTGCTTCCTCCTGGTTTTGAAGGTCTGGAATTTGCCTAAACGGTGAACACATGACCTCGCTAGTTACCTTGATTGGGGTTTTTAATGCCGTTTTTAACTTTACACATTTTTTTTTTTTTTTGGGACACTGCTCGGACTTCAACATATGGACACTGCTTGGACTTCCAGGAAAGAAGTCAGTATTTCAGAAAAGTGGATATGGGGTGAATTAACAGGGGTAGAAAAGATCAAGGTTTTGGATGGGGGAAGATAAGAGATGGTGGTGAACAGCTGTTTTAAAGAATTCATTCATTGTTTTGACCAAGATCAGATTGCAGTATGCTCCACAGTTTAGTGTGGCACAGTTAAATCAGTCACGTGACTCTTCATGACTTCTACTACAGTAGGAAGTTTCACGTCGATCAATTAAGTGGTTCAAGAGATATAAATGTTTTTATTATTTGCGTTTAATTAACGATATCTGCCAAACCACGTGACCTATCACAAATTCCAAAAAGCCATTTTAGTACACTGATATGCTGAACAGATCTGTGAAGTTTCCCCTCGATTGGATCACAAATGAGGGAGGAGCTAGGTTTTAAATGTTTGTGCTTAAAAACGTCATTTCTCTGAAACCATGTGATGCATGATGTCATGTTCGCTGGCTTTTTTGTTCGTCATGGGTATGCGATTCTGCCTGCAAAATTTGGCCTCGATCTGTTCAGGCGTTTTGGAGAAAATTGGATTTTAGTGTTTCACTCAAAACAATATGGTGGCTGAACCACGTGACCTGTGATGTCATAATTACCATTAAAATATTCTACAGACCGAGTCCCTCCGATGGTAAAAATTTGCTCTCAATCGGTCCAATTATTGCAGAGAAAATGGTTTTTAAAGGAAAACAGAAAAAAAAATGCCCAAAAAACTTCCTGGATCGGGAATAATAGCCTGAGCTTCACCAAAAACTAATTAATTCTTCCTTATCCCAAGGGCAATCATCCCACCAACTTTCATCCAAATCCGTTCTGAACTTTTCCAGATATCTTGTACACACACACACACACACACACACGGACGGACACGATCGAATGCATTACTCCCTAGCAGGAGTATGTCGTTTTCCGTTTAGCAATGTCAGCCTCAATTCTCTGCAGTGACCACAGGTCAACAATTATTTTCCATTGTCTGCAACAATTGTCTTGTGACAGCCAGACAGACAGGTGGAGCCGATTACAATATTCCCCTGTTTTTTTTTTTTTTTTGAAAAAGCATGGGATAATAAAAATAGTGGATTAAGCAAGTGGCGACTTAATATTGGCTTGGGCCATCTTTTGGGATTGGAGAGAAAAATATTATGCAACTTAAACATTTCTATGTGCAATTGATGAGAACATGATTTGACATTTCCATGTGCAAGACAGACTGGAAGTGGTGCACTGTTGTCATCCACTATAAACTGGAAGTCACGACACATTCCTGTGGATGAGCGAATGCTCTGCTTAGGGTGCCTTCACATACATGGATTATTCTTACGAGTCCTTACGGATCGCCAACTTGTAGTCAATCGCAAGCATCCGTAAATAACGGAAGATGATTTTTGACATGTCAAAAGTTGTTGCGAGTTGTGACGGGTTATCTACGGATACCAGCGAGTTATTTACGGATGCTTGTGATTGACTACGAGTTGGCGATCCGTAAGGACTCGTAAGAATAATCCGTGTATGTGAAGGTTGCATTAGGCCGAGCGAGAAATTTTAGCTTATGAGGTGTTTTAACACACGGTAATTTTTAAACAACAGGTGAGATCTGTGATGCACTCCATCAGCCTTGGAAGTTGCATTTTGCCACTGAAGGTTGATGGAGGTTATTTTCGCTCCTGTCTGTTTGTTTGGCTGTCTCTGTCTGTTTGTCTCTGTCTGTCTCTGTCTGTCTTTACTCCTTGAAGGTTGACCATTCCTCTAATGCAGATTTCCCTCATTAGCTTTTCCCAATCTAGTGCCCCGAACTCTCTTCATACCCTCAATGTTTGCCTTCCTGAAATCTAACGGTAAACTCTACCATCCCGAACTCTAACTCAGCAGATTCCTTCCACACTATCCTTATGTTATGGTCACCTGCCCCCAAATGCTTTCCCACCTCCACCTCCCCCACCATATTGGGATAATTGCTTAAAATGTCTGACAATTCTCATCTGTCTTTATGTTAGTCTATTAAGCTCCACCATCTATTGTTTAGCTCTTCCCCAAGGTTCGACTTCTATTAACAAAATGAATTTTCAAATGACTGATAAATATGACGCTCAACAGATTGTCAAAATATCAAAACCAAATTCCTTTATTTGACTAAGAAATATGCCTGAAAATCAATTGAAATTTTGCATTTTGAAAACACAATTCTTCAATATGAGACATTGCAGGACATTTGTAAGTCTGCAATTTATGGCATAACCTTTGAAGAATCCAATGTGTGGAAATCTTGTACCTCAATGGTTCAACCATGAAGAAATCATTTCCATCTCCCAGCCAAGTGCCATGTTGCTCTCATGTTGAATTCAATGAACAAACACATCAGCCAGACATATCCATTTCATTCTGATTTTAAATAAGCTTTTTGTTTGCACAGAGCCATCGAGTTTATTATCTTTATCTTGAGTCCAGGAATTCAATATAGTCGATTTCATCCAATATATTGAAGTTATCATTGGTGAGAAATCTTTTTTCAATGTGCACGTATGGTTGGGTGATGTGGTCGGATGTTGGTCCGCACTGGAATGCAGATGTACTTTCAATTCTCTGCTCAGCGGTGCCTTTTATGAGAATATCAAATCCCACACCATCAGGTGGCCGATTGTACGATAGAGTGAGATGCAAACATGCTGCTACGAATGGGCCCGTTCATTTTAACCCTTTTGTGCCTGGTCGGGGTCCTACATGTCGTACACCTGAATAAAATGGCCTCCTGGTAATTCTCATTACAGAAAACGGATGGCTAATGTGTCTCGTCGCAGAGGAGACGTCCAAGTTTCATATTCCAGGAAGAGGTTTCCTGCACTGTATATATTTCGGAATTGTGCAATTTAATACTACTGTTGTGATCCTACAATACTTCCGGGCACAAAAGGGTTAACGGAGATGACACAAGATGTTTGTTGTTTGCCCGCTATGCGGACTTCATTATTTCCCTTTTTGGACCGACCTTCGGTGGACTTTTGGGAGCTTGTTTTGAAGGATTATTTAATTGTATACACATTTATTTCATGAGTGCCGTTCAGGGAACACTGCCTTATTCTGTAGTTACCTTGCTTCACATGACTTACCATACAGAGATTGATGTTCTACCCACCTTCTGTGCTCGTCAGCTTTGAATAAGCAAAAATCAGTGATCCAGCCACAAGAGCCTTGGCCATATGGTCAAATGAACACCTCACAGCTGTAGAGACCGCAGCGTGAAATAACCCTCTGTGGCATCGAAACATAAATTGATGAGTTTGTAGGTGATTGTCTGTGTGATATGAGCTGTGAGGCCACCGTTTCCACGACTTTCATTCCTTTTTTTTTTGTTTCTTCGTCTCTGAGGTTAATGAAACATGACAAAGCAATCGTCTAAAACTGCCACTATATTTTGGTAAGACTTTAAGAAGAGCTTATCTCATTGGACAAAACACCTGCTTCGGTTGGCTATTCCATTTTGAAGTCGAAATTTTGTGCAAGGCCGTGGCCTATTGATGAGGAGACCGAACTGTGATTTGCAGAGGTTGTGAGTTCAATTGCTGCTGATGGCAGGTTTGTTCTGTATTTGGGTTCTGTAATATTCAGGTAGTCAAGCCCGTCCGTCTTAGGAGAATTGCCACATCGCCATTAGATTGCCGGTAAAACCCAGCCATCTCATTAACGACCTTTCGGGTGGGTCTGCATGTGGTGCTACCTCCCCTCTTTGTGTTTGAGTCGTGTATTCCCTTCCATTCTGTGAATATGGATTCTCTTATATTTAACAGTAAAAAATGTTGGAGCTTGAAAAAAAATTATGCCAATAGTTCTTTCATGGTGATGTCTGAAAAACCAATTCATTTGGGAATTCTACAGTCAAGCACCTTAATGGATGGAAAGCCATTTGTGAATGATCATGATTGAGCAAGGTGATAACCCAATTGAATAAGGTAGTTCAAATGCCAAATCTCCAGTGATGTAGATCGGTTTGTGATCAACTTTGTGGTTTTTAATAGAGAAACCAGGTTTTTTTTTTTTGTATACTTCGTCGAGGCTCGTATAACAGGTAACACAAAGAACATATAATAAAGGGAGCGCGAGGCAAGAGGGGGAGAGAGAGGAAAGTAAAACAACACGAGAGAATAGGGATATCAGGAGATCTGCGGAAGAGAGATGGATGGGGCGGGGTACACGGGATAAACAAGATGGAAGATTTGCTCTTGTACTTTCAAATCCGAGCTGAGAAATGCATGTTTAAGCGAGTGTAAACAGAAGAGAGTTCGAGGTAAAATTTGTGAGAAAATTGGGTTTAAAAAATGGAGGGACAGGAAAACTTGACAAAGCTACCGTGGATAACGATACAGTGACCGAACCAAGCAGTTGTTATGTGGCACTGATGATCCAAGGATTTTTATACAAGGGCTCGGGCTAGTAATGGAGCTGCCACTCACACATCTCATGCACACACACATGGACCCACTGATGAGACAAACACAGCCAATGAGCTTTGGGGGAACTGCCATGACTTCCCGGGACACTCTGGGTACCAGCGACGTCGCAACAATGGCGCTGCTTTTCTCGTTGCACTCAGTGGGGCATTTCCTCAGGAGAATTTCCTCCTCCGCATGGATGCCAACCGATGGGGATTGGCCATGCCCTATCCTTTTAAATGCTCAATGCCAAGCAAAGAAGTAGCAACTGCCGTTTTTTTTGATGTCTTTGGTATGACTCAGCTGGTGTTTGAACCGCCGGCCTCCCAGAATCGTAGCGTATGCTCGAACATTACATCAGTGTCTGGTGGGCATTATCACAGTTTTAGCTGATTGGATAGCTCTGTCACTTCCTTTGGTGGTTGCCATTGGACATGCATGATTGACGTTGCACACCACCCATGATTGGCAGCTGCCACTGAAAGATAATGCCATTAGGTGGCACATCCCATGATGTGTTGAGAATGCAAAAAGCGAGCAAAGAGCAAGTGCTGGGAAAAATAAAATACCAAAAAAAAAAAAAAAATCGACCGTGAAAAATAGGAAGGTATTAAAAGATACCTGGCTCTTAATTATACCACTGCAGCCCAACTAAGGGTGTAACCCATCTTAAGTGTGAAATTGTTCCAACGATGACCTGTAAAACCAAAACCTATATTTAACAGCCTAAGCAATCATTTTTTTCTTCTTCAAGGATCATTAATGTTACCAACAAAGTACAATGAACCTCAAAATCGCTTCTGGCATGCAATCAAACTTGACGCTTATGTGTTGCAGAATATGTAAAAGGCAGGTGATTGAATATGGGAAGCTATTGGCACAACCAACACAATGGGTGTGCGTTTTTCTGGTTGAACCTTAATTTCTTTCTACAGGAGTTAAGAAGGTCACACGTTGAGTTAAGCTGGAGCTGTGCAACTGCAATATGCCAGGTCGTTTGTCATGACGCCAAAGCAAGGCAAGGGAATTGATGTAGAGCAATGTGACCACTTTGTTACAGGAAAATAGTGCGAACTATCCCAGTGAGACTCACAGTGAGCTTTAGTATCAAAGGGAGGTGTAAAGCGCATCTCCCTTTATAAAAGGAATCGTTTCTCTGTCTGCAGCTTTAACATGGGGACTGAAAACACTGTTGCGGATTCGGGGGTCGGCGCTCCCCTTACCAACCAAGGGGGGGGGGGGGTGGTAAATCCCCTTGTCTTTTAAGCTGGCCGTCCCCCCCCGATCCTGGAAATTATAACGCTCCTTTCCGGTCGAGATTGGCCAGGGTGATTGGTCAATGGAGTCCCAAATACCTGCGTGCCAATCCGACCGCAAAGCAGGGAGATAATTCCCGCCCGGACCGCGGACAAGATGGAAATTGCCGAGCGGTTGGCAATCCGAAGCCCGAGCCATTAACAAAGGAACTAAACCCGATCCTGAGCGGTTGGCCAAATTGTGCCACAGGTACTCAATTGAGAAAAGACGCCAACGATCGAATGAGAGGAAATCAGAGTAAAGGGAAGAACAAATAAGATTTATTAATTATGTATAATAACCCAAGAAAGAGTAGCAAAATATTATTACCCAAATCAATGTGCAAGATTAATGGCCTAATGGATGAGGCATCAGATTCCCAAACTGGGGATTGTAGGTTCGAGTCCCATCTGGGTTGAATATTTTTTCCTTCTTACTTTTTGAAGCCCTGTTGTTGGGCTAGCGGCTAGGGTGTCGGCTTAGGATCCGAGGATCCTGGGTTCGAATCCCGGTCGATCGCTGAATTAACGCCAGGGGGGTTGACTCAGCCTGCTCATCCTTCCGAGGTCGGCCAATTGAGTACCAGCTCACTGGTAATTCCCTGTTTGTCGTTAAAAAGGCGGCAAAAAGGGTTGGCGTCAGGAAGGGCATCCGGCCGTAAAACATTGCTTCAAAAAGGGGACCGAAAAACAACAACAACCACGGTTCCCGAAAAAGGCCAACCCCCGCTTTGCGGGGAAAAATGGCCTCTAAAGGTGGTTATTTTTTATATTTTTACTTTTTGAAAAATTGATATAGTCTTGAATAATCAAAGGGAGGCGTGAAGTGCCCCTCCCTTTATATAGGATCGTTTATCTGTATGCAACTTGAACATGGACACTGAAAATTAGTTTATCTCCTTCTCCTGATGTATAAATATACATATATATACACTTTATACACATTTAAAATATATATATATTTTAATTCCAACGTGCTGGCCCAATGGCCTGATGGATAAGGCATCAGACTCCCAAGCTGTGGATTGAATGAATTAATCCCTTCTGGGTTGAATTTCTTTTTCCCCTTACTTTTTCAAGTCTTTTATATAATCTTGAATAAAGTCTTGTACAATGAACAAATGCATTTTGTTCGTATTTAAAATGTATCTTGTGAAAAATACCAGGGGAAGAGGTGGGGAGGGGTGAAGAGGGTAGAGGAGTGGTATAGGGGAGGGAATAGGAGGGAGGGGGAGGGAAGGGGGGAGGGGTAAGTGAAAGGGGATGGGGAGGGTAGAGGGTTTCTACTTGACATTGTGATGGTCATCATTTCCTACGTTAAATCCTTGAAGTTTTAAGTTAGTGAAAATTTATTGGATTTTCACCAAATTTGTTTTACCAGTGTGTTTATCGACCATAACTTGCTGCGAAAACCAAAAACAGAAAACGAATCCAAGTTAAAATGAATTATTGGGGTCACCTGCATTCACTATCACCCTATGTAACTAACACCATGAGGTAAATTAGTCGAAATTTATCGGATTTTCACCGAATTTGTTGTATTCAAGTGTTCAACCGTTTCAGCAACTACCAAAACCGAAAACAGAAATCAAATCCGAGTTGAAATAAGCCAGTGAGGACGTTTGAAGCAAAAAAAAACCCCGTTTTTACCAGAGGAAATTCTTTCCAAAGTCATAAAACATCATTAATAAGCTTTCCATCATCCAGTCGAACATAAACCAAAAGCTTATAACCGTAGGCACACAATGATGTTCATAACGTTAACCAAAACCTTAATTTAGACAACTTTATTAGCTGAAAACAGTGCGGCCTAGCAAGCCGAGTCCATTGGCCGATGGGCCATATTCTAAAATGTTAATAAATCAAAAACTCCAAACCTCACAAACGCAAGACTTACATTATTCTTCTCTGGACACCATTATCTTTCCAAATATCTGCACGAATCCGCAGGACCGATGCAGGAAACCTGTCTTACGATGGTCTAAACTCAACTCGCATTCCTTGTTAGTGAGTGAACAATCTCAGTAGGCCAAAACAAAATGGCGGATTAAGAACCCAGCGACGTGACAGTGGGCTGACCAAGATGGCAAAGCACCATTTTGGTAAGTCCCTTTTTTTTGTTGTTGTTAAGAGCACCTCGTTAATCATCTACAAGAAGGGTGTTTGACACTCAAAACGCCTGTTTTTATTCATGCGCTCTCTTGGAGGTCAAGAAGTATGCATGCAAAGTTTGGGGTCGCTGGGTTTCATGGTTTTGGAGTTATGGACGACACATACACACACACACACACACACACACACACACACACACACACACACACACACCACATTATATTATTGATTGTTTATTTTTTTTGATCATTTAATTTTAAGATATCTATTTATTTCAGTTTTTTCATTGATTATTTTTTCCCAATATTTCTTTATTTAATTTTTCTATTGCAGTATTTAATTTTTATTTAAATAATTGTTCCATTGTTTAATTTACTTCATCATTATGGTTCCCGGAGGGAGGCATTAAGTGTTTCGTCTTGGTGTCTGTGGCGTTCCGGTTTTTGGAAAAAACGATACACAATACATTTATTTTCATGAGGCAGAATTTCAAGGTGTGTGTGTGTGTGTGTGTGAGTGTGAGTGTGTGTGTGTGTGTGTGTGTGTGTGTGTGTGTGTGTGTGTGTGTGTGTGTGTGTGTGTGTGTGTGTGTCTGTGTGTGTCTGTGTGTGAAATCGGGTGTTGTGGGTGTGTGATATTGTGTCCGGCATAAACGAGTGCCAGTTTCTTGCATTTTAAAATGTTAGCGTTTTATATTTTAAATTGGAATGAAAGATAACATTCACCAAATTCACAACGCTCATAGATATCGTTGGCTCGACAACATACTAAAGAGAAGTGTGTTAAAGCGATGTCACTTGGACGATTTGTGTGCTTTACTTGTTCATGGAAAATGTTACTTTTGTTCCTCCCCTTCCTCACACGTTCATGAAAATGCATATTTTCTTCCAATGCCCGCCATTGTTTGCCGAGACGACATCACGGCCTCATTGAGATTTTCCTTATGAGACAGGGTGGTAAATCCCATACTTGGGTGTTGAGGATATTTTGTATTGTGAAGTCCAGTGTCATGCACCATCTTCTCTTCTGAAGGATCTGATAAGTCTGCTGTATATTAAGGACTCCACTATAACCCCCATACTCAGCCCAAATCTCCCATCATAGTATTTATGTTAGATGTGTTTTAATCTTGAGATTGCCAACTTTTGAGCCAAAATATGTTTTTGGGGAAGTCAGTAATAGTCAGATTAAGGACTTTGACTCTGTGTATGTGTATGTAGCTGTTTTGAAATTGTGTTCTGATGCGGGGGTCGAACGGAATGAGTTTTTGTTTCCTGCGAGGTTATTTGGACATTCGCTCGGTTAAGGTGTTCCATCCACTTGTTCTCCGATGTTGAGCTGGGCGGAGAAGGCATACGTGACGGGGCACGCTTCCTTCCCCCCCCTCCCCCCATGCATCCCACCCCCAACCAGAGAGTTCGCTCCCTCCATGCCCTGCGAATGCGTGTGACACCGATAGAGAATAGTGATTTATTCATGGTTGAGATTTGTGTCATCGTACATTTTGTAATAAATTATTTTATTTATCCCTCAAGAAACTGGTTGCCTCATGTTGACACAATTTTTTCACTCCGACAATTGGTTATTTAGGGTTTTCTGGAGGGCTAAATTCCAAATAGTTCTGGTTTATAACTCGTGTGGTAATTCACCCCCCTCTGAATCAGGATCGACTGCTCGACGTTGGCTCGTGCAAAATAGTGATCATTTGGCTATCACTGAAACCTCAGCTTCAGCGTGACGGTAACCACCCAGGTGTGGTTGTGTTCTGTATGGAAGTTGCCGTCCACGTGACAATATGCGTAAATTGGTGAAGGCTTGCCATTTTCTGTTTTTGATGTTGAATCTTGATTAATATTAGTGTCCGTGGTGTCTTGATAAAACACATATCTGGGTATTTCCAACAGCAAAAAAGCCAAGTTGGGAGAGCAGGAAGCATTGCATTATTTCTTCTGATATTTTACACATGGTTTCATGCCTTTTTATCTGATGTAAACAAGGGTTGTAGAAGAACGAAATGCATTTTCATGATCTGAGTTAAACAAGGAAGACAAGTCAGAAGAAAGGAAAGCAAGATGAAAGGATGAAGGTTTGCCGAAAGGCACAGAACTTTGCATATCAGTGACATTTGAGGCACAGCCAATCCGACAACCGATCACTCGGTTGTCACTGAAATATTGGCATGTATGGACCTTTAATGAAACCCTTTATTTATATTTCTCTTGGGCAGGAATGTACCTTTTATATCAAGATTTTAAAAAATCTAACATCAAACTGTGAATTGATACATCTGCTTATTATTAGGAAGTCATCTGTTTAATTTGCACCGTTGAATTGCATTTAAAAGCATTACCATGGCATCGTGATCAGCGTAGCAGGGTCTCTGACGAATGTCACTTCCATCAACATTTACGGCCTTAATTAAGCTGTGCCAAAACAGAGGAAATGTTATGTACAAAACTGGAGTTGTGTTTCAATTGCCAGTGAATACCCTTTTTTGTCCCCCGCCGCACCGCGGAGCGAAAGGGGGACTATGGTTTTCCCGTCCGGGCGTGCGTGCGTGCGTAAGTGAAGGACCGCATTCGAATTTGGTGTGTGGGTGCAACCCACGTCAAAATCCAAGATGGCCTCCGCCATGTATGTCTGATGCCATGTATGTCTGAACCTTGTGAGTGGAATGTCTTGAAAAATAAGCGAAGTACCAACTTCTAATCTGGTGTGTGGGTGTATCTAGGCATAAGGAAGAACGCGATTGAAAATTGGGTCGCCATGTCAAAATCCAAGATGGCCGCCACCATATATATGTCTGAACCCTGTGAATGAAATATCTTGAAAAATAAGCGAAGTACCAACTTCTAATCTGGTGTGTGGGTGTATCTAGGCATAAGGAAGAAGGCTATTGAAAATTGGGTCGCCACGTCAAAATCCAAGATGGCCGCCTCCATGTATGTCTGAACCTTGCGAGCGAAATATCATATCATGGCATGTTTTCTGCGTCTTCCACTTTGTCAACTTGCATCACTTCCCCGACGGGGGACCTAGGCGTAACGCTTGTTTTAATTACTCTATCGGCTATAATATCAAGAATACTTTTCTTGTGGTAGTGATGTGGCACGGTCAGCCATCTTTAATGATTCACGAGAATGTTTCAAACTCGTCTCAGCAGAAAAGCAACACTCAGTGTGGGACCAGGTTGGCATTGGTGCCATCATGTCATTCATATATATATATATATATGTATATATATATATATATATTCTGTTACGTGGTCCTCCCGGTGACTACCTGGTCTCGGTGACCCCCGGACCGTGAGAGGAACTCCGCCAGAAAGATCTATTAGTTATGCGCGTTCGTAACGCAATCAATATGAATTCCAATCAATAAGAAACCCCACACCAAGGATCCGGAATAATCAAGGATATATTCCCCGAGCAATCAACAACCATCAACCATCAGCAATCAATCTTACAAAGATGTAAACTCATCTACAGTAACTCTAAGATGGCCATCTTATACATTCCTCACGTGAGCCCCACTCCCGACTCCCTCCATGGTCAATGTCTCTCTCAATGTCTCCGTACTCCTGTAGTTCGATCTCCGCACGTGGGCGGTGGAACGGACCCTTCCTGACGTGCTTCCACCGGGCACGTCCCGTACCGGGAACAACGGCTGCAGCGCACACCTCCTGGCCAAGCAAAGCGGGCAAAGCAACACGCGGCTTGCCCAGCGCGCGAGGCCCAAGGGGCGACCCGTACGCGGCCTTGTAGACGGTGAGGCGAACTGTGCCGGACGCTTGGTTCCGTGCACGAACCCACAGTGACTTGACGTGTCAAAGGGTAGTTACACGTCCCGGTAACTCCTCTCGCCAGACGGGCTTGTAAACGCCGATTCTCTTACGTTGCTCAATAGCGATACCGCTCGCGTCCGAGCTCGGCCAGGAAGAAGAAGAATCGTCCCTTCTCCAGGACCTCGTGTCTTTTCTTCTTCCGTTTCCAGTCTCCTTTTTCCCAGAAGGGCTCCTGACCCTTTAATCACAACAACCTTTAATCGACTACACATTGATAAGCAAAGACCTGAATAGTAATTCACATACATTCACATAAATATGTAACGATATATATATATATATATATATATATATATATATATATATATATATATATATATATATTGCATTCAGAAAGTATTGAGACCCCTTCACTTTTTTCACATTTTGGTATGTTGCAGCCTCATGCTGAAATCGTTTAAATTCATTTTTTCCCTCATCAATCCACACTCAATATCCCATAATGACAAAGAGAAAACAGGATTTTAGAAAGTTTTGCAAATTTATTAAAAAGAAAAACTGAAATATCACATTGACATAAGCATTCAGACCCTTAACTCAGTCCTCAGTTGAAGCACCTTTGGCAGTGATTGCAGCCTCGAGTCTTCTTGGGTATGACGTGACAAGCTTTGCACGCCTGGATTTGGGGATTGTCTGCCATTCTTCTCTGCAGATCCTCTCAAGCTCTGTCAGGTTGGATGGGGACTGTCGGTGGGCAGCCATTTTCAGGTCTCTCCAGAGATGTTCAATTGGGTTCAAGTCAGGACTCTGGCTGGGCCACTCAAGGACCTTCACAGAGTTGTCCCTAAGCCACTCCTGCGTTGTCTTGGCTGTGTGCTTTGGGTCATTGTCCTGTTGGAAGGTGAACCTTCAGCTCAGTCTGAGGTCCTGCGTGCTCTGTTTCACGTTTTCATGAAGGATATCTCTGTACTTTGCTCCGTTCATTGTTCCCTCAACCCTGACCAGTCCCCCAGTCCCTGCTGCTGAAAAACACCCCCACAACATGATGCTACCACCACCATGCTTCACCGTTGGAATGGTATTGGGCAGGCGGTGCCTGGTTTCCTCCAGACATGACGCTTAGAATTGAGGCCAAACAGTTCAATCTTGGTTTCATCAGACCACAGAATTTTGTTTCTCACAGTCTGAGAGTCCTTTAGGTGCTTTTTTGCAAACTCCAAGCGGGCTTTCATGTGTCTTTCACTGAGGAGAGGCTTCCGTCTGGCCACTCTGCCATAAAGCCCAGATCGGTGGAGTGTTGCAGTGATGGTTGTCCTTCTGGAAGTTTCTCCCATCTCCACACAGGATCTCTGGCGCTCAGCCAGTGACCATCGGGTTCTTGGTCTCCTCTCTTACCAAGGCCCTTCTCCCCCGAATGCTCAGTTTGGCCGGGCGGCCAGCTCTAGGAAGAGTTCTGGTTGTTCCAAACTTCTTCCATTTAAGAATTATGGAGGCCACTGTGCTGTTGGGAACCTTCAATGCAGCAGAGATTTTTTTTGTAGGCTTCCCCACATCTGTGCCTCGACACAATCCTGTCTCTGAGCTCTGCAGGCAGTTCCTTCGACCTCATGGCTTGTTTTTTGCTCTGATATGCATTGTCAGCTGTGAGACCTTATATAGACAGGTGTGTGCCTGTCCAAATCAGGATTTTAGAAAGTCCAATCAAAATTCAATTGTCCAATCAATTGAATTTACCACAGGTGGACTCAAATCAAGGTGTAGAAACATCTCAAAGATGATCTAGAGAAATGGGAGGCACCTGAGCTAAATTTCAAGTGTCATAGCAAAGGGTCTGAATACTTATGTCAATGAGTTATTTCAGTTTTTTATTTTTAATAAATTTGCAAAAACTTTTTAAAATGCTGTTTTCTCTTTGTCATTATGAGGTATTAAGTGGAGATCGATGAGGGAAAAAAAAGAATTTAAACGATTTCAGCATAAGGCTGCAACATAACAAAATGTGAAAAAAGTGAAGGGGTCTGAATACTTTCTGAATGCACTGTATGTATGTGTATATATATATAGCTATTATGTATTTTCCAAAACTGTGCTGTTTTGAGAATTCAAATTTTGATCAACTGTTACCACCTGTTGAGCCTTATTACTTAAAACTGGGTTTAGCTCATACATTGAAATTACAGAGGTAAGGGAAGTAAGAGTACGATTTGGTGACCGTCATTTAAGTGATGTGCAGTAGAGTGCTGGTACAATGAGTACTGCACAGAGTTATTGCAGTGACCATTTATGGTAATTTTACTAAAACCAATGTGATCCATGAAAGTTAGCCCGGCGGTAAATGAGCAATTCCCACATCACTAGGCCAATTTATTTGTGGTTATCAAGTCTATGCAGAGAGCTTCAATACTGTTGAGGTGATCTTCATCTGAGCAGAGGGTGAAAGCACCAACTGAATGAATGAATGAATGATCGTTTTAAGGCCATTTTCCCCGCGAGAGCAGGGGTTAGCCTTGCGGGCCCCATGACAATCATGGTTCCCTGTTTGAGGCAGTTTTTTTTAATGGCCGGATGCCCTTCCTGACGCCAACCCTTGGTCACGCTCTTCGATGCGCAGGGATACGGTGTACCTATTCTAAACCGGGGTGCACACCGGGATCATTCATCCCAGCAAGCTGGTACTCAATTTGCCGACCTCGGAAGGATGACAGGCTGAGTGAACCCCCCTGGCGTTAGTTCAGCGATCGACCGGGATTCGAACCCAGGATGTTAGGATCCCAAGCCGGCACCCTACCCTAACCGCTAAGCCAACACCAGGTGAAAGCACCAACTGATCAACTGAAATACAACCAAAGCACAATCGATTGACTTCAACTTGGATTCTTCTTCCATGCAACGAGAGGCAGCACAACAAAAAAGACATGCCCATCCTATTATTCAGCCAAAGCAAGCTGCACTCATCTACGGGTGCTTGACAATGTGCACATGGTGAGCAAGGTGTGGCTTCTCCCGATGAAAGGACCGGCATGCAGGATTGACCAGGTGAAGGCCAAGATAAAGGACGAAAAGCTTTGTATGATGAAAAAAAGTCCAGTGCATTGTGCAGTAAATTTGAAAACTAGTCCGATCCGAAGAATGACCAGAAATGCACTTATTTGCACTCTTGATTGCACGTTGATCAGACCTCCAGTTGACACAGGGTACAGAACATGAGATAAAACCGGATATTGTAGTGTCAAGGAATGGAAACCGGTGATTTTGGATGTACAGTTGCCCTCATTATAACAGGATTACAAAATAAGACCGAAAGTCAAACAGCGGCCGGCGTAGCTGGGCTTGTAAAATATTATAAACCACAAACACGTATGATTGGCTTTTCAAACAGTCGCTAATGCTGTTTATAACATTAAACAAAGAAATTTAGAGGAATCCTGACATCCATGAGGTAAGTTTTACTTGCAGAACTGAGGGAAGATCTACTGTAATCTATATACCCCACAATGGTTGAGTTAATAACATGCCATCAAAAAACCGAGGCCAATTCCTTACTTCCGTGGTTTAGTTTCATACACCGCTCATCAATGATTCATGAACCATTCCACCGCTTCATTCCATTAACTTTATTCACAACATTGGGATTAAAGTGTTATGGTCATATTTACTATATTATTATTATTATTATTATTATAATTATTATTATTACGAAAACGATACTACTGAAACGATACACTACTGTATTTAGAAACCTGGGCTTAATTTGTCCGAAGCGGTCTGAAGATGAGTCATAAAGCTTAAGGCCTATACCTATACGTACCATTTTGTTGGAAGATCCGTGACGCCGATGCTTTTGATATTTGATGGTCATTTTAACAATCGGTTTGTTTGTGTTTCACACTGAATGAAAAACGTAAAGGTGGAGCATGGCGATTGTGATATATGACAGGTTCGACGATATGTTCAGCATGAACGAAATTGGAATCAAAATGCCGGTGTGTGGAGAGTCAGCCGACGTACCGCCGTAATGACCTCAGACGTAATCACATCACCCTGTCATGTGACCAGATCCTGAGCTCTGATTGGTGTACGTTTGAGGGGGACATACATACATACATACATACATACATACATACATACGACGGACGGACAAACTGTTCGAGATGGCTTTGCCCTATGGGCTACGCCATAAAAAAGATCTTGAAGCAAGTGAACATGAAGCAAGCGGCCATCCTTTTCTGTACTTCTTTATTCACTTAATATGTTTGTAAAGCAAGTCACGGATGCCAGCCCATTAGTATAGTTTCCCTCCAAGGAAAAGTTGTTCCATAATGCAGGAGTTTTAATCTGATTTGACTTATTTTCCTTTACATTTTTATATCATAAGCCTCATAGTGGAGCTTGTACATAAATTACATTTGGGACAAAAATATTTGTCGACATCACATCACACTTGTCATATTTAGTCAACCGCAGGACCAAAGCCTCCCTCACCTCACACTGAGGGTAGATGAATGCACCTGGTAATATCAGTGGCTGATGTAGGGCTGACAGGATAACCTCGACGTATGTCCACTCACCTCTGTGATCCGTCTCGCCTGGGTTTGAATCCCAAATCGGCTCGAAAGTATCATCCTGGTATTCCGCAGGTAGGCCGAGATATCGGTGTGTGCCGGCCTTCCGATAGACATGCAACTGGGCGTCTTTCTGATGGCATCAGTTGATGGACGTTAAAGATCCCACGATGTCCTTCGTGAAGCGGCGACGAATTATCGTCGGAACCCTGAACAAATTACAAACACCTGCTCCAACCTTCAGGGGACACTGCATCAGCGGCAGTTTCATCCCTGCAAGAACGGATGCTAACCCGCGGACACGTTCTGCGTACAAACGATGATTGCTATGCCGATGATGTGTATCTGCTGATTGAAGGTGTTCTGGTTACCAAGCTTTTTCAGGGCATGATCAAATGAGCACACTATGCAGTGTTCACATGGATTTTCACACATTGACGGTAGCACGAGTCCCTGGAGGGGCTGTTTGTGATTTAATGGCTTCACCAACAGCACAACTGGTCGACATGAAACCTGTGGCCTAATAACCCTGATTTAAACCCATAGGACACCATGAATGGAAACCTTAGGGCTTAGACGGTTGATACAGCGAGGCGGGCACAGACTTCCAGGGCTCGAATTAACGAGTGCAAGGAATTAGGAAGCTGCCTTGAAACTTTAATCCATTTGGACTTGAAAAGTATTTCCCAGATCAAGTTTAATTAAGACTAAATATCAATGACTATTACACAGTTAAGCCATATACGTACGAAGCACTGTGAAAAGGGAAACGTGTATTAACGACAACCTTTCAACAGACTGTCATTGAAGGAAATGAAGACAAAAGCTACAGAAATTAAGTCGTCCAATCTTCATTCAGTCGACCACACACTGATGTAATGAGCAGTGTCAAATTTGCTGAAATAATCAGAAGAGCTGTTTATTAAGAGAAACGACAAGCCCTGGGCCTTATCCGTAACTTATTCGGTCCTCTCTCTTTTAGTCTGTGAATCTGTGTACCTGGATGAATTCATTACCTCTGCCACCAAAGGTGGATGGAGGTTATGTTTTCACCCCCTCTGTTTGTGAACAAAATATCTCAAAGTTGTGGACGGATTCGGACGAAATTAGGCAGAGATGCAGCATATGCCACAAAGACGACATGATTCGATTTTGGTGAAGATCTGGATTCGGATGCGGCTACTATAATTTTTTAAGTGATTCTTCACCATTGGGAGATCGGGCCAAAATCGATACATAGCTGGATATCTCAAAACGTTGTGCACGGATTTGGACGAAACATGGTGGAGAGGTTGGGTGTCTGACAAGAACGAATCGATTCGACTTTGGTGAAGATCTGAATATAGATTCGGATATGAGAATTATTTAATTTTTAAGTGATTCTTCACCATTGGGAGATTGGGCCAAAAACTATACATTGCGGGATATCTCTAGTTATGGATGGATTTGGACGAAACTTGTTGGACAGGTTGTGTGTGTGACAAAGAATCGATTCGATTTTGGTTAAGATCTGAATATGAATACGGATATGAGAATTATTTAATTTTCTAAGTGATCCTTCACAATTGCGAGATAGGGCCAAAAACTATACATTGCGAAATATCTCAAAGTTATGGATGGATTTGGACGAAACTTGGTGGACAGGTTGTGTGTGTGACAAGGAAGAATCGATTCGTTTTTGGTTAAGATCTGAATATGAATACGGATATGAGAATTATTTAATTTTCTAAGTGATCCTTCACAATTGCGAGATAGGGCCAAAAACTATACATTGCGAGATATCTCAAAGTTATGGATGGATTTGGACGAAACTTGGTGGACAGGTTGTGTGTGTGTGTGACAAGGAAGAATCGATTCGACTTTGGTGAAGATCTGAATATAGATTCGGATATGATAATTATTTAATTTTTAAGTGATTCTTCACCATTGGGAGATTGGGCCAAAAACTATACATTGCGGGATATCTCAAGTTATGGATGGATTTGGACGAAACTTGTTGGACAGGTTGGGTGTGTGTGACGAGGAAGAATCGAATCGATTTTGGTGAAGATCCGGATCCGGCTGGTATAATTTTAAAGTGATTCTTCACCATTGAGTGATATGGCCAACCAGACGGAGGTATGCTTTCTACTGAGTGCCGTTCTAGTTTCCTTGTGATATCACATCCTTCAATGTGCCAAGAGCAGGCCATTCATCCAACCAACTATTCACCTTCCTCGACGAGCTTACATCTCTTGACACGCCTCCCAACATCTTCATCAAACCCAATTATTTTTACTCTTTTAAGTTTCGCCCCTTATTTTTATCCTTTCTTTTTTACCAGGCTCTTGGCCGTGTACGTTGGCGATGTCGTCATGCTGCAGCCGTTGGAGAGAGTCGAGAGGAGCAGCTTCTTGCCGAGTCTGCCACCCAGGAGGAGTTGCTGGCAGGACGGATCGCGGGTCTCGGAGGGGAGCTGCGCCGTGCGCGTGCTGCGCTCGGCGGTGCTCAGGCTGACAACGATAGACTCGGCACGTTGAGTCAGCAACTCTCACAGGTCTGGAGGTCCAAGGGGATTTTCTGGGTGGTGGGTAAGAAGTCGTTGTCATTTAACTCCACAGTGTTCTTGAGGTTTTTAATCCCACAAATGAGGCCTCGTTCACCACCCACAGTCACCGATAAACCAAACATTACAAATTAGCTTTCAATGCAGCACATCAGATTTTTGTTTAAATTAAAACGTTTTGAGATTACTTTGAAGAAACAATAGCTTAAAAAAAGAAATAAATGTTATTTTGATAATCATGAGGCTTTACAATACAGTTTTGGAATGAAATAGAGGCCTATACTCTTGATAAGGCAACGACGTGTTCATGACGAGTCGAAGAACGTCTCCATGCTCTAACAAATCCTGGACAGATCTTCACTCGTCACTCAACTAAATATGTAAGGAATTTGTAGTTTTTGGGGGTACCGGCGATAACCTGCCTCGTCCTTATGAAGGACACCGAGGGACCTTTAATGTCCACCAACGAGCGCTGCAGACAGATGGGTCCTCCAATGATTGCACAAACACATTGATGCAGAGCTTTGCATGTGAAACACCAAGATGGGGGTTTATAGCTGTGTCGGGATGTGAACACAGGCTAGACAGTTAATGGGGGAGTTTGCATATATTTAGGGTATCCTTCCCACTCGTACATTGTTTTGCAATCTCTGGAATATCTAATTTATAGGTTGGCACCACAAGCAATCCAGCCCATGATATACTGTCTCTTAATCCTTCTTAATCCCTCTTTTTATGCATACTTTTTGCCAATTTTTACACTTGTTTTTGCATCATTCTGTCACTTTTGATTTGTGTTGGCAGTGTCTCAGTCCCACTCTCCTGCTTGTATTGTAGGCATGTTTTGTTCATATTTTCAATCGAAATAGAGGCTCATCATAGAAATAGAGCCAAGATCCCTGGCTTATCACGGTGGCTTCAAGCTGCCATTTTTTGTGACATTTCTCGAAAAAAAGTAGGAACACAAGTGTGTGTGAGTATGGTTTACACTGTGAAGTATCACTCAATAAATTGATCTTTTATATTAGCAATTTAATGGGGTTTGGGCTTCGACCAATGGTGCTACATGGATGTCCCGATGCTATTAGCACCACACCTGATCTGAAGCCCATTTGATTGCGCAAAAGGGAGAGGTGATTCTGAGGATTTTATAATTGTGACAAGTCCAGCTGAAATAGCTTGTGCATATATATATATAAATAATATACAGTGGAACCTTGACTTACGAGTTTAATTCGTTCTGTGACCGAGCTCGTAACTCAAATTGCTCGTTTCTCAAATCAAATTTCCCCATTAAAATGCGTTGAAATGCTATTAATCCGTTCCAGCCCGCCAAAAACCACACCAATTTTTTTAAAAATATACAGTATATATAAAAATATCTCGCGCTTTATATTTCACCTGTATGCAGCATACAAGTTGGCAGGATGGCCTGGACTGGAGGTACGCACACTTGACTCTAAAGTCTAAACTGTCCAGCCTGGGTTTGAATCCCGACCCAGCTATAACCTGTCATGGGTGAATCACAGGCAGGGTGATTCATCAATGTGTGTACCGCTAAACTGGGCGCCCCGTTTGCGTCCCATTAGTTGTTGGATGTTAAGGATCTCACCGTGTTTTCCACAAAGAGAAGGCGAGCTATCGCCGGCACTCTGAACAAGTTGTGGCCTGGCATGCTCTTCTCCTCTGCCGTTATATACGTCCTCCTTGGCATCTTTTTCCAGAAGAGCCCTGTCTCGTCACAGTTGAAGATTTGCTGGGGGATGTATCGTTCGGCTTCTATCAGTTCGGCAAAAGTTATAATAAAATCTTCAGCTGCCTTCACATCCGCCTCACCAAGTCGACAACACGCACACCTCGCTCATGTTTTTCGACGATTGCGTGTTTTATATCCAAGCACATCATCCTCTTCTTCTTCTCAGTTATAATAAAATCTTCAGCTGCCTTCACATCCGCCTCACCAAGTCGACAACACGCACACCTCGCTCATGTTTTTCGACGATTGCGTGTTTTATATCCAAGCACATCATCCTCTTCTTCTTCTCAGTACCGTGTTTTCCACAAAGAGAAGGCGAGCTATCGCCGGCACTCTGAACAAGTTGACGGCAGAGATACTGTACTTGCACGGCAAGATAACCACGTGACCAGAACCCACCTGGTGGCGTAAACTCAAAATAACCAACATGCGAAAACAAAAATGCAGCGCTATACGACAGAGATACTGTACTTGCACGGCAAGATAACCACGTGACCAGAACCCACCTGGTGGCGTAAACTCAAAATAACCAACATGCGAAAACAAAAATGCAGCGCTATACGACAGAGATACTGTACTTGCACGGCAAGATAACCACGTGACCGGGTGGCGAAAGCTCGTAACTCAGATCTCGGCTCGCATCTCAAAGCAATAAACCGCCCGAGCGACGGCTCGTATCTCGAAAAACTCGTAAGTTGGGGCACTCGTAAGTCAAGGTTCCACTGTATATTGTTACGGATCTCGGTTTCGGCACTCCCCTTACCGAGGGGGGTTTAATCCCCTCGTCTATCACACTGGCCGTCCGAGTCCTAGGAGGTATCGCGCTCCTTTGCGGGGTTGAGGTTGACCAGGGTAACTGGTCAATGGAGTCCCAGATACCTTCGCCAACCTCGCCGCAAAGCAGGGCGCTACTTCTGCCCGAGCCACGGACAAGATGGAATTTTGCCGAGCGGTTTAGCAATCCGCAGCTCGAGCCGTTAACAAAGGGACTAAACCCGATTTAAAGCGGTTGGCCAAATCGTGCCACAGGTACTCAATGGGGAAAAGACTAAAGTGACCGGATGAGAGGAAGCAAAGAATAAGAAGGGTAAAGGAAGAACAAATATGGTTTATTAACTATCTACAAGAGGAAACGAAAGAAGGGAATATACAATGAGAGGAAATAAAAGGACATAGGGCAACCTTAGACACTCTTATATAACACGCCCCTGACAATACAGACATACTTACACGAATAGGGACTGGCAGGAAGGAATGGCTGGAAGGGGGAGAAGGTCCAAGCAGATGGCAGGGCAGGAAGGTCCGGGCAGATGGCACAGCGTCGAGGTCCGCTCCAGGTCGCGCTCCGGGCTTGAGGCGAAACCCGGCGGCAGCTGCACGTATCGGTTTCACGCGGTCGGACAATGCGTATATATTGCGGTATTGTCGCCGTCAACGGACCCACTCTCCTGCCTTACGACTCGTCGTGTTCATCTGCTGCCTCTCCTGTGAAGGGGCTTTGCGCTCGCCTTTTATTGCAAGGCTCACGTATTAAGCCGCGTCCGCTTTGCTCCGCCTACCCGTGAACACACCTCGGCCCGGATTGGTCACAAGGGTTCATTCGTACCCCCCTCGTGACGCGTCGATGGGGCCACGCCTGTGTTCCTGGCCGCTCCTCCTTTTTTCTCCCACTCTGACCGTGTGCGTAATGGCGGCTTGGGGCCAGCAAACAAACAGAAAGGGCAGCGAACGCTGCAATACGGCTACTGGCACTTTGGAGAGAGAGAGATGATTGGGGATAATTGAAGGGGCCTATCTTATTAGATACAACGCAGTCAAACTATTGGAAACAGATCCTTACCTGAAACACATACTAATGAAATAACTAAAGAAGAATCTATGGTGTCCTACGTGTTGCAATATGACCTAACTAGGGTGCGGCCTTTACAAAGGGGGATATTTACAAGAATTATTATTTTACAAAGTGAAGGTTCTAAAAACCGTAACACAGCACCCGTCTCTCCTCCAGGGCCGTCCCGGCCCGAAATAACTTTAACTTGATGTGACACTCAGGTGTAGTAACACTCTACTATTAACCTTACCCTGAGTGCGACAGTTTTAAAACAATTAAGTATGTCCCGCCTGCTGCGTTGCATTCTATCTAACAGATTCACGCCCACAGAATAACTGAATCACGGAATTAATTCGCAAACTACACATTTACGGTGGGGAGCATTATTTACAAAGACACTATTTGGTATTTACACGCGAACCCAGGACCTGTCTTTTGGGAAACAAAAGCAGAGTTTTTGAGAAGAGGGACGGTCATGCACTGCACTGCACCGGTACACCACACCCACGGGTGCTGCGAGACGCACAATTGATATTGCAGTGCAATCTCAGAGCACCAAAAGCACCACCATAAAGCACCCAATAAAAAAACACAAAGCACCATCCAGTGCACAGTCATCACATTTCCATACAATAAGCAACGATGACGTCTTCTTCTCTCTGCTGGTCCGCTGGTTCTCGACGACTTCTTGCTTGCGGCCTATTTGGTAATAAAAAGAAGGCACAAAACGCATCCATTCCTTTAATTATGGCCAGCAGGGGCCAACTAAGGTGGTCCACCTGCATGGCTTAGGTGCCACCGTGACCGTGGTCCGCAAGCAAGATTCCTAGCAGCGATGCCAGGCCCCAAAACGTGGGGTCCATCAGTGGTGCTCGGCCACAGACATGTGGTCCATATGGTGGTGCTCGGCCACAACGTGCGGTCCATAGGTGTGGTACCGGTCCAGGCAGGCAGCAGCGAAGGTGCGGGCACACAACTGCGGCGTCTGCACGCTTTCCCCTCAGTGCCCAGAGAGCACGGTCCATAGGTGGGGAAGGAAGACAAAGCAGAGTTAGCGGGGTGCAAGGGCACAAGGGTACACATCAACACAAGGTAATGCAGAGGTGAGGTGCGCAGGAGAGTGAGCGGAGAAAGCTCGTCCCTACCGTATGTCCCCGTCCCCCCTGTCACCTAATCTACCTTTGCCCCTTACCCCGTATTTACACAATTTTACAAATTTGTCGCTATCGTCTTGTCTTCCCCATATCTCCCCTAATTCCAAATTCGTTAGCAATCCCTCTAAATCAAATTTGCCATCAATCAATTTATCAATCCCTCCTAAGGAGGAAGAGATGGAACATAAACACAATGTCACCCCCACGTCATGATGCGTCTTACTATTCCAAACATTTGCACAAACCGGTAGTGTGGAGTCTTGTCACCCTGGTGAGTGGATGTAGATGGTGTGAAGAGATTCCAATCCTAACTATACTCTAAATGACTTTAACACACTTACTCTACCCGGGGTCTTTCCCTGCAAAACCATTGGCCATCTTACACTATGTGGTTCTAAGAACCGAACTCCCATTGACCAAACTGTGGTGCTCACCAATTTGGGGTCTCACTCCCCCGATTCTTCACCCTGTGCCTTCGCACAATTTCCGGGCTGGGTCGTGTGGCGCTCCCAGCAGGTCCGCTCACTTGCACACCTCCGCCACTGCAGTCGTCTCCGAGCTTACCTGCTCCTTACCCTAACCTACCTGGGGAAGGCCCTCTGGCGCTCTCACCCCACTACCGTCCTCTCTGGCGTCGGGCTACCCGGGTCCGTCCTCCGGATCCTCGGGCCCCATTGAACAACTCTACTGGCTCCCAGAGCCTACCTGCGGCCTCACCTGGCCGACATACTAACAGTGGCGGAGTGCCCATTCAATCGCACTCACTAACAGGCCACACGCCCAGCCAATTGACTCCACTAATGCACCCAACACAACACTTCCGTGCAACTACCCGCACCACAGATGCCAATATCCAACCACAATTTACCTACTCCCTCTACCTACTTTTAAACTACCCTCCCCGGGTACTCGTGAAGGGGTCCATCTTCCCCATCCACTCCCACTCCTTTTCCTCTGTGACGGCTTTATCAATCACACTCCGGATCTCCGAATCTCCGTGTTGTTCTTCAACAAGTCTCTTTCGGACCAGCACTGTTTGTTCAACCTCGTTCCCAGATGTCTCCGACGGACACTCCATTTCCTCTTTTGTTTCAGATGCCACCTTTTCCTTAAGTTCCTTGATGTCACTCCCTTTCCTATTATCTCTTCCAGACTTTTCCTCCAATATCGCAAAGGAACCCAAATCCACATCACCTCCTTCTCCTTCTCTTCAGAGCGCTTCCTACCCATAGCACGAGTTACTGCACAGGATGGAAAGATACCCGGAATCTCCTGCTGAATTGTGCAGAACTGTGCGGTGTTATTTTCCATACTGGGCTTTTCAACCAACATCAGATGACCAGAAACTCGACCACCGCCCAAATCATTCCCGATAATAAAAGAGATTCCCTCTACAGGAAGAGTGGCTTGTAAACCTACAGTGACTGGTCCTGACACCAAATCAGACTCTAAATGGATGACATGAAGAGGAGCTTTAACATAGCCACCAACCCCCTGTAAAAGAACACTAACACCAGTTGCTGTCTTCTCTGACAATGGCAAAATGCCTTCAAGCATCAAAGATTGATCTGCTCCTGTGTCCCTCAATACCCTAACAGGTCTCTGGTTAATTGTCTCCATCCAGTGACACAAACCCCTCTGAAATAAAAGGTTTGTAACCCTCTTGAACAAGGTCGTTCTGTGATGCCGTAACTTTGGCATGGGAACCTTCACAAGGCACTGTCCTCCAAGGACAATTTCTCGCATTTGCCAATGCATTCGAGTTGCACTAGTTTGACTCCGCTCCTGATTTTTCCTTTTCAGGGCGTAACATTGGGACATCAAATGCCCAGGTTTCTTGCAAAAAGCGCAAGTAGGCCCGGAGGAAAAACTCGTGGTCTGCCTCGGGCCCCCCGGAAGATAGGTATGTCTTGGAACTGCAGTCTTCTGATCCCTAAAAGTCGTGGTATCAGATTTGTCCCCATAGTCCTCTCTAGGCTGCCTCCATGAATATTTGTTCTCCGATCCTGATTTACCATAACTCCCCTGGCTAACTCTAGGTGGAAAGTTAGGTTTGTGGAACCCCATCCTGTGTGTCAAGGCATAGTCATCTGCCACGGTTGCTGCCTCATACAACTCTGGTACTTTCTTCTCATCCAGATGTACTTTAATGTCCACGTGGACACACTGTTTGAATTCCTCCACCAAGATCAATTGTCGTAACAGGTTGAAGTCTTTCCCAATCTCTTTCGAGTCACACCACCTATCAAACATGGTTTCCTTCATTCTGGCAAACTCCACATGGGTCTCACTCTCCCTCTTCCTGGCATTCCTGAATTTTTGCCGGTAAGCTTCAGGGACCAATTCATAGGCTTTGAGAATGGCTTTCTTCACTATCTCATAATCTGCACATTGGTCAATCGGTAAAGCCGAATAGATATCTTGAGCTTTACCCACCAGAACACTTTGCACTAACATAGTCCAGGACCCCACAGGCCATTTTAGCATTTGACCCACCTTCTCAAAATGTAAAAAAAACTTGGCTACCTCCTTTTCATTGAAGGGTGGAACCAGCCTCACATGCCTACCAACATCCCAAGAGTTCTCACTAGTTGTCGAACTAGCCGGCATGGATACTACTTCTCTCCGTTCTCCCAGTAATTCCAGCTCCTTGAGTTTAAGTTCCTTCTGATACTCCATGTCCTATTCCTTTAACTCCCTTTTGGCTCTCCTTTCCTTGGCTCTTTCCTTGGCTCTTCTCTCCTCGAGTTCCTTTTCAGCTCTCCTTTCCTCTGCTCTTTCCTCTGCTCTTCTTTCCTTCAGTTCTCGTTCCTGTGCTGCTCTTTCCTTTGCTCTTCTTTCCTCTGCTTCCTTTTCAGCTCTCCTTTCCTCTGCTCTTTCCTCTGCTCTGCTTTCCTCGGCTTTCCATTCCAACTCTTTTAACCTTTCCTGGCTCTTTTTTTTTTTTTTTTTTTTTTTTTTTTTGTATACTGAATCGAGGCTCGTGAAAGAGCTAACATTTACTTCACAAACAAATCAACCAGACAAACAAAATATATAAAAAGAGGGAGCGGAAAACAAGATGGGCAGAGAAGGGGAAGCACACAAACAACATTTGAGAGCAGGGAGATGTGTGGAAGGGAGAGGGCTTGGGGGGAGGAGGCGTGGGAAGGGGGGGGGGGGTGGAGCGAGAAGTATAAAACACAAGGACACCAAGGACTTCCAGGACAGAAGTTGGTATTTCAAAAAAGTGGAATTGGGGTGAAATTAGCGGGGGTAGAAAAGATCAAGGTTTTGGATGGGGGAAGATAAGAGATGGTGGTGAACAGCTGTTTTAAAGACCTGGAGGGTGGAGTGGGATTGAAGAGAGTGAGGGAGTTTGTTCCAGAGGCGGGAGAAAAGAGGAATGAAGGAGTGAAGGTGAGCAGAGAGTCTTGATTTTGGCAGTTTGACCATAGGAGGGTTGCAGGCAGATCTTGTGCGACCTGTAGGAATATTTGTGGGACAGAGCCCAGAGAGAGCTGGGGGGGAAAGGCCAGAGAGGAGTCGGTAGAAGATGGAAAGACCACCAACCTGCCTGCAGTGAGTGTGAGTGAGAGGCCCTTGGAGTTAGCTTCATCGCGGGAGATTCCAATGATTCTGAATGCTTTGGTTTCAACAGCGTGAAGACGAGCTAGGTGTGAGGCAGGAGCACCAGCCCAGAGGGGAGAGCAGTATTCCATTGAGCTGCGGATGAAAGCCTTGTATGTGGTGAGGAGCTCAGGTGTGCCAAGGAAGGACTTCGCACGACGGAGGATGCCCAGTCGGTGACTGGCTTTGGAGGCGAGATTTGAAATGTGGTTTTCCCAGGAAAGATCATGGCAGATAGTGAGACCCAAAAGCTTGAGTGACAGAACTTCTTGGAGAGGATTATTCAGAAAGTGGATGGGAGGGTTGTCCAGTCGGTCTTTTCGGAGAGACATCATAAGAGTGTGAGATTTGTCAGGATTGAAAGACATGGTCCACTTGTTTTCCCAGTCTGTGATTTTGTCCAGGTCTGCAGAGAGTGAGGAGGCAGCAGACTGCCGATCTGAGGGATGAAGAATGGAGCGACAGAGAGTAGTCATCAGCAAAGAGATACAGAGGATTTTTAAGAGAGTCAGAGAGATCATTGATGAAGACCATAAAAAGCACAGGGCCCAGAACACTGCCTTGCGGAACTCCAGCCTGAACAGGAAGAGGAGATGAGAGAAACCCATTCAGGGCCACACGTTGACTACGACTAGAGAGGAAGTCCGCCAGCCATGCGTGGAGATTTCCATGGATACCAAAAGAGGAGAGTTTGGTGAGCAGAGCGGGGTGCCAGACCGTATTGAAGGCACGTGATATGTCAAGGGAGACTGCTCTAATTTCCTGTTTGGCATTGAGGACCTCCATCCATTGTTGAGAAAGCAGAAGCAGCATGTCCAGAGTAGAGTGTCCAGGTCTGAAACCAAATTGATGATCAGAGATCAAGCCATTGGAGAAGAGGAAAGATTTCATATCTGAAGCAATGATGGATTCCATGACTTTGCTGATAATTGGGAGAAGGCTGGTTGGTCTGTAGTTGCTGGGATCTGTTTTTGCACCTTTTTTGTGCAAAG